>NC_090021.1:133023573-133323573 GCF_037176765.1 Anolis sagrei | reverse complement strand
GTGCCATATTTTAGAATCAAGTGGTCAAACAGACCCAGAAAGAGGTCTAACCTTTGAGACATCGAAAGGTGTGTTGGCCAGCAATCCAAGTGTGCAGCTTCTTTGCAAAATGTTACCCGTTATGGGTCTCTCATTTCAAGGTCCTTATGGTCAATTTGTGCTAACCATGGCCATTTTGTTGACAAACATTTCTTTCGGATTAAGAAAATCCCCTAAAATTCAAATAGAAATGTAATCACACCCAAAAGATCTCTTCCAAAATTGGTATTTAGGACAGAAATTCAGAAGCCCTGCTAGACTGCCTTTTCAATTAAACCCATATAGTTGGGAGATGAATGATGGGAAAGGGAGTCTAACAATATCTAGAGACTAGTGTGTGCAAAATACCTGCTTTAGTCAGACAAATACTATAGCTATTTAGATGAATGCTGCATCTATTTAAATGAATGCTGTATGTATGGGATATATATGAGAGATATGATGTATATATTTCTAGATATAAGACAATGATCAGCAACAGGAAATAAATTGGGAGAAGTATAACATAAAGTGAGGCACAGAATTACTGGTACAAGGTGTTACCATTTCATGCTAGTTTCCTATCACTACTTCGTAAGTGTTTTAATTCCGTTTTAAACAAGGTTTAACATTGTTTTAAAATTGGAATTAAATACTAAGTTTCAATGCCTCACTTTATGTTTTACATATTCAGTATTGTTTCCTCCATAGCTGATCATGGATGGAAGGAAATGAATATTATACACACACACACACGGATGAATGCCAATGCATTGTGGAAGAAACCCAATGTTGTGAGATAATCCCAACTAAAGGTGCATTTTGTCCTACTATTATCACGCTTTATCGACAGGTATTCGGGTCATCAGATGCATACTTTAACAAGGTAACTAAATTATGTGTATGTAACCAGGGGTCCAGCATAGAATACCATCAGTTACATTGTTGGTAAAGGCTACATATCCTGTTTCGGGATTAATGTCTCCATTGAAGGTTTAGGCTACTTAAGTCGCCTTCGGGCTTAGAAAGGTGGCATAGAAATGCAGTAAATAAATAAATAAATAAATATTTCATTTGCTTTACTTGGGTGCAGGTTACATAGAGTTTAGTACCGCTTGCACTGCATAAACACGCATAAGATTATATAGTAAATAATGTTGTTTTCAGCTGTGTGGTAAAGTCCATAAAATGCCAAATGCTACAATAATAATAATAATAATTTATACCCCACCTGCATCTCCCCGAAGGGACTCGGGGCGGCTTAAATGGGGCCAAGCCCAAATAACAGAGTTAAAATATAGCACATTAGAGGGAATCAACAGCAATTTAAAACAACATAAAGCAACATTATACCAAACATAAAACAGGCATCAAAACCAACAGCAACAACATAGTCAAGCCTTGATCTAGGTGGGCAGCCTGGTGCCCAACGGATCAGAGGATAGGGCAGTGAATAAAGTGCATAAGGTGTGCCGCCGTTTTAAGGATAAGAAGAATAAAAAGGTCCACTCAGATTTTGGATAACACGGTAGTAAAGTGCATAGTCAAATTTTTGGGGTCCTAACTAAGGACAATAGCCAGAGGAAATGTTTAATCAAATGCACAGCAGAACATCCATGCCCTTGTATCTTTTCGAAAAGTGTATAGGGTGAGGGCTAGTCTGATCTCCCTAGGAAGGAAATTTCAGACGGGGGGGGGGGGGGGCACAACCGAAAAGGCCCTCTCCCTCATCCCCACCAACGGGGCCTGTGATGGAGGTGGAAGTGAGAGAAAGGACTCCCCAGAAGATCTCAGGGATAGTGTAGGTTGTAGAGGAAGATGCGGTCTCGATATTAAATTTTAAATATTAATACTTTGAAAACATGTTAAATTGATATGTGTAGGCATTTGCCTTGTTTTTGAATTCTGTTATCTTGTGTCATGTCATTGTTAGCTGCCTGGAGTCCAGTGGAAAAAAGGTGGGATAAACATAAAGATGATGAAAATAATAATAATAATAGTAGTAGTAATAATAATAATAATAATAATAATAATAATAATAATAATAACCTGAAATAACAACACAGCCATATATTTTATTCTCATTATCATTGCATTTATTTAGATCTCATTGTGTTTTCTTTTAGAAAGACTCAAAATATTCCCAAAAGAAATTCAATAGTGTATTATCCACACAGGAGCTATCAAATATAAGCAACATACCTACCTCTCTCACACAAACACACCACTGTGCCAGCATCATAATACACTCCTCCAGAGGTCATAATATAGACATGTATGTATAAAAGTTTGTGTTTATGGATTTACATTTATGTTTTGCTGGGATGTCACTTCAGTCCCACTTGGGCCTTGTTTCAGGAGCATCACACAGAGAGATGCAGACAAAGAAGATGTCAGATCGCAGAATAGGGTCATCTTCACTTTGCACAAAACTCACATTAATAATCATTCTCAATCTTTTCTTTCTTACAGGAAGAAAAAGAAAATCAGAAAATTGTCTACTGGAACCTAGGGATGGACAAGAATATTTCTTCAATTTTGAGCAAAATAGAGAATCCTCTGGAAGAGATTTTGCCAGTTGTTCCTTCCTTTGCTCACTTGCACCCATCCAGGAAAGTATCTCTGGTGCCTTCCTTCGAAGAGCAGGTAAGTATCTCCCAGCTGGGATAAGGCTGCTTTTTGGACTATGTCTCCGTAGGGCGACATACTCCAAAAAGCAGGGCTTCAGCTTCTTTCATCGGGGTCCCATGCCTTCAAAGTGAGCCCCATTGGGCTAAAGCCAGGCCTCATCAACTCAACAGACATTGGTTTACATGGGATCCACCCCCCCCCCCCCCCATTCTAGGTTTGGAAGGCTAAGGCACCAGAGAAAGAAAGGAAGGAAGGAAGGAAGGAAGGAAGGAAGGAAGGAAGGAAAGAGGGAGGATGGATTCCACCCTCACTTGGGCCTCCAAACTGGCTGACACTGAATCAAGAGACGAAGCTGAAGACCTGTATTCAAGACAAAGCAGTTTCCTGGATAGAGGAAGCCTATCATGAACGCAAGAGGAACCCAGGGCTCCATAATGGATCATTTTCCAGCATTCCCATCTTTTAACCTGGCAATGCAGGCCACAGCTGGTTGCCTGAATTGGAGCCGAGAAGGAATTTTTCCCCGTTGTCCCCAAATTGGCTATGGGAGGAAATGGGGTTTTTGCCTTCTCTGCATTGCCTTCCCCCTGATTGCTGCAAATATCCTTTGATTTGTAGCTCAGGAGGAGTTAAAAGATGGGTTTTCCCGGGAGGAAAAATGGATCGCCTCTTCTTTGTTTAATAAAGTTCATCAATTCATGCTCAATTCATCAAAGTGTGTTGTGTTGTTCCTTGACATCAAAGACCAATATAATACCTGGCTGCTAAGGAGTCTCATTGAACCTCACTTTTTGGATACTGTTTGAGAAATTAAAAATATTTCTATGATTCCCATTAAAAACACCTTTGCAAAAAGAGAGAGAGAGAGAGAGAGAGAGAGAGAGAAAGAGGAGGAGGAGGAGGAGAAGAAGAAGAAGAAGAGGAAGATGATTTTGTCCCTGCTTGTGAGGACATATTTAGCACTGCCATGTTGGAAAATTAAATTCAAAGGGGAACTTTATAAAGGATTTTAGGATTATTTAAACTAATTTTATCAGCATTTAATACAATGGAAAACTTTATTTTAGCAGACGTAAAGAATGTTCTTGCACAGTGAGATCTCTGTACCCAATACACAGCCAAACCAAAACCAAATTCTCTGTGTCTTGATTGTTAGGCCTGTTCCTGGGAGTACTTGGAGCCCTGATTCAAAAAACAACATTGGATAGACCACATCTTCTGTTGTTTCATAGAGAAGGTTATCATGGTTTTCTATGGTTGTGCAGGTGGTGACATGTAGATGCCAAATGTTCTGTATCTCAAAAACTAGAGCTGATCCAGAAAAACAAGTGCCATGTTTTAGAATCAAGTGGTCAAACTGACCCAGAAAGAGGTCTAACCTTTGAGGCACCGAAAGGTGAGTTGGCCAGCGATCCAGGTCTGTGGCTTCTTTGCAAAATGTTACCCCTTATCAGTCTCTCATTTCAAGGTCCTTATGGTCAATTTGTGCTTACCATGGCCAATTTTGTTGACAAACCTTTCTTTCAAAATAAGAAAATCCCCTAAAATTAAAATAGAAATATAATCACACCCAAAAGATCTCTTCCAAAATTGGTATTTAGGACAGAAATTTGGAGGCCCTGCTAGACTGTCTTTTCCATTAACCCCATATAGTTGGGAGATGAATGATGGGAAAGGGAGTCTAACAATATCTAGAGACTAGTGTGTGCAATATATCTGATTTAGTCAGACAAATATTATAGCTATTTAGATGAATGCTGCATATATGTATGTATGGGATATATATGAGAGATATGATGTATATATTTCTAGATATAAGACAATGGTCAGCAACAGGAAATAATATGGGAGAAGTATAACAGAAAGTGAGGCACAAAATTAGTGGTAAAAGGTGTTACCATTTCATGCTAGTTTCCTATCACTACTTCGTAAGTGTTTTAATTCCGTTTTAAAACTAGGTTTAACTAGCCTGGTGCCCAACGGATCAGAGGATAGGGCAGTGAATAAAGTGCATAAGGTGTGCCGCCGTGTTAAGAATAAGAACAATAAAAAAGGTCCACTCGAATTTTGGATAAAATGGTAGTAAAGTGCATAGTCAAATTTTTGGGGTCCTAACTAAGGACAATTGCCAGAGGAAATGTTTAATCAAATGCACAGCAGTACATCCATGCCCTCAAATCTTTTCGAAAAGTGTATAGGGTGGGGGCTAGTCTGATCTCCCTAGGAAGGGAATTACAGCATTGGGGGGGGGGGGCAACAACCGAAAAAGTGCTCCCCCTCATCCCCACCAACGGGGCCTGTGATGGAGGTGGAAGTGAGAGAAGGGACTCCCCAGAAGATCTCAGGGATCATGTGCGTTCGTAGAGGAAGATCCAGTCTTGAATATTAAAACTTTTAATATTAATATTTTAAAAACATGTTAAATAGATATGTGCAGGCATTTGCCTTGTTTTTGAATTCTGTTATCTTGTGTCATGTCCTTGTTAGCTGCCTTGAGGCCAGTGGAATAAAGGTGGGATAAACATAAAGATGATGAAAATAATAATAGTAATAATAATAATATTAATAATAATAATAATCTGAAATCACCACACAGCCATATATTATACTCATTGCATTTATTTAGATCTCATTGTCCTTTCTTTTAAAAAGACTCAAAATATTCCCAAAAGAAATTCAATAGTGTATTATCAGCACAGGAGCTATGAAATATAAGCAACATACCTACCTCTCTCACACAAACACACCACTGTGCCAGCTTCATAATAGATCCTCCTGAGGTCATAATATAGCCATGTATGTATACAAGTTTGTGTTTATGGGTTTACATTTATTTTTTGCTGGGATGTCAGATAGAAAAGACATCTTTCACTTCAGCCCCACTTGGGCCTTGTTTCAGGAGCATCACACAGAGAGATGCAGACAAAGAAGATGTCAGATCGGAGAATGGAGTCATCTTCACTTTGCACAAAACTCACATTAATAATCATTCTCAGTCTTTTCTTTCTTACAGGAAGAAAAAGAAAATCAGAAAGAAAATCAGAAAATTGTCTACTGGAACCTAGGGATGGACAAGAATATTTCTTCAATTTTGAGGCAAATAGGGGATCCTTTGGAAGAGATTTTGCCAGTTGTTCCTTCCTTTGCTCACTTGCACCCATCCAGGAAAGTATCTCTGGTGCCTTCCTTCGAAGAGCAGGTAAGTATCTCCCAGCTGGGATAAGGCTGCTTTTTGGACTATGTCTCCGTAGGGCGACATACTCCAAAAAGCAGGGCTTCAGCTTCTTTCATCGGGGTCCCATGCCTTCAAAGTGAGCCCCATTGGGCTAAAGCCAGGCCTCATCAACTCAACAGACATTGGTTTACATGGGATCCACCCCCCCCCCCCCCATTCTAGGTTTGGAAGGCTAAGGCACCAGAGAAAGGAAGGAAGGAAGGAAGGGAAGGGAAGGAAAGGAAAGGAAGGAAAGACGAAGGAGGATGGATTTCACCCTCACTTGGGCCTCCAAACTGGCTGAAACTGAATCAAGAGACGAAGCTGAAGACCTGTATTCAAGACAAAGCAGTTTCCTGGATAGAGGAAGCTTATCACGAACACAAGAGGAACCCAGGGCTCCAGAATGGATCATTTTCCAGCATTCCCCTCTTTTAACCTGGCAATGCAGGCCACAGCTGGTTGCCTGAATTGGAGCCGAGAAGGAATTTTTCCCCGTTGTCCCCAAATTGGCTATGGGTGGAAATGGGGTTTTCGCCTTCTCTGCATTGCCTTCCCCCTGATTGCTGCAAATATCCTTTGATTTGTAGCTCAGGGAGAGTTAAAAGATGGGTTTTCCCAGGAGAAAGAATGGTTCACCTCTTCTTTGTTTAATAAAGTTCATCAATTCATGCTCAATTCATCCAAGTGTGTTGTGTTGTTTCTTGACGTCAAAGACCAATAAAATATACGGTTGCTAAGGAATCTCATTCAACTTCACTTTTTGGATACTGTCTGAAAAATTTAAAAATATTTCTACCATTACCATCAAAAACACCTTTTGCAAAAAAAAAAAAAAAAAAAAAAGACAGAGAGAGAAGAAGAAGAAGAAGAAGAAGAAGAAGAAGAAGAAGAAGAAGAAGAAGTTGATTTTGTCCTTGCTTGTGAGGACATATTTAGCACTGCCATGTTGAAAATTAAAATGCAATGGGGAACTTAATAAAGGATATTAGGATTATTTAAACTAATTTTATCAGCATTTTAATACCACGGAAATATTTATTCTAGAAGAGGTAAAGAAGATTCTTGCACGGTCAGATCTCTGTACACAATACACAGCCAAACCAAAACCAAATTATCTGTGTCTTGGTTTTTAGGCCTGTTCCTGGGAGTACTTGGAGCCCTGATTCAAAAAATAACATTGGATAGAGCACATCATCTATTGTTTCATAGAGAAGGTTATCATGGTTTTCTATGGTTGTGCAGGTGGTGACATGTAGATGCCAAATGTTTTGTACCTTAAAAACTAGAGCTAATCCAGGAAAACTAGTGCCATGTTTTAGAATCAAGTGGTCAAGAAGCCCCAGAAAGAGGTCTAACCTTTGAGGCACCGAAAGGTGTGTTGGCCAGCGATCCAGGTCTGCGGCTTCTTTGCAAAATGTTACCCCTTATGGGTCTCTCATTTCAAGGTCCTTATGGTCCATTTGTGCTTACCATGGCCAATTTTGTTGACAAACCTTTCTTTCGGATTAAGAAAATCCTTAAAATTAAAATGTAATCACACCCAAAAGATCTCTTCCAAAATTGGTATTTAGGACAGAAATTCGGAGGCCCTGCTAGTCTGTAAGCCGCCGTGACTCCTTTGTGGTGTGAGAATGGCGGAATATAAATGAAGCAGATAAATGAATAAACAAATAAGAATTCAAGCAACTGAAATCTCAAATATCTGGTATAGCTTCAGATTAAAATCAGTAATTTTAAAATACCTTTCCAAATCATTTAACTTTTTTCCTCAGCTAAATTTCTATCTACTTTTTAGACTGGAAACCAGGAGCTTTATTTGAACCAAATGAAAACAAGCAAGCTTGTTTTCTGCTGCCCTGGAGACTAGGAGGCGGAACAATGGCTTCAGATGACAAAAAAGGAGATTCCACCTGAACCTGAGGAAGAACTTCCTGTGAGAGCTGTTTGGCAATGGAACTCCTGTTGGGGGTGCTTTGAATGCCATTTTCCTGCTTCTTGGCAGGGGATTGGACTGGATGGCCCATGAGGTCTCTTCCAACTCTATGATTCTATGATTCTATGAAGAAGGCGAATTTCAATGCATTGTGGAAGAAACCCAATGTTGTGAGATAATCCCAACTAAAGGTGCATTATGTCTTACTGTTCTCACACTTTATCAATGGGTATTTGGTTCATCGCATGTATACGTAACCATTTTATTTATTTATTTATTCACGGTATTTCTATCCGCCTTTCTCAGCCTGAAGGCGACTTAAGGCGGCTTACAAATGGGCAGCAATTTGATGCCACAACAGTCACAAAATACAATTAAAACACATTTACCACAACAAGATAAAAATCCATACAACAAAACCATTAAAAACATATAATCACCAGTGTCTTCCTGTTTATATGACTAAATTATGTGTATGTATCCAAGCAGCATAGAATGCCATCAGTGACATTGTTAGTAAAGGCTATATATCCTGTTTTGGGATGAATGTCTCCATTGAAGGTTTAAGCTACTATTTCATTTGCTTTACTTGGGTGCAGGTTCCATGGAGTTTAGTACCGCTTGTATTGCATAAACATGGATAGGATTAAGTAGTAAGTAGTGTTGCTTTTAACAATGTTAAAAATCCATAAAATGCCAAATGCTACAATTATATATTGATACTTTAATAACATGTTATATTCATAGGTTTGGCATTTGCCTTGTTTTTGAATTCTATTACCTTGTGTCATGTCATTGCTAGCTGCCTTGAGTCCAGTGGAATAAAGGTGGGATAAACATAAAGGTGATGAAAATAATAATAATAGTAATAATAATAATAATAATAATAATAATAATAATAATAGTAGTAGTAGATGACGACAACAACAACAATAATCTGAGATCACAACATAGCCATATATTTTATTCTCATTGTCACTGCATTTATTTAGATCTCACATTCCTATCTTGAAAAAGACTTTTAAAAAATCCCAAAAGGAATTCAATGGTGTATTATCAGCACAGGAGTCTTCAAATATAAGCAAGATACCTCTCTCACCCAAACACACTGATGTGCCAGCATCACAATAGACTCCCCATGACGTCACAATATAGCCATGTATGTATAAATGTTTGTGTTTATGGGTTTACATTTATTTTTTGCTGGGATGTCAGATAGAAAACACATCTCTCACACCAGTCTCACTTGGGCCTTGTTTCAGAAGCATCACACAGAGAGATTCAGACAAAGAAGATGTCAGATCGCAGAATGGGGTCATCTTCAGTCTTAATCATTCTCAGTCTTTTCTTTCTTACAGGAAGAAAAAGAAAATCAGAAAATTGTCTACTGGAACCTAGGGATGGACAAGAATATTTCTTCAATTTTGAGCAAAATAGGGGATCCTTTGGAAGAGATTTTGCCAGTTGTTCCTTCCTTTGCTCACTTGCAGCCATCCAGGAAAGTATCTCTGGTGCCTTCCTTTGAAGAGCAGGTAAGTATCTCCCAGCTGGGATAAGGCTGCTTTTTGGACTATGTCTCTGTAGGGCGACATACTCCAAAAAGCAGGGCTTCAGCTTCTTTCATCGGGGTCCCATGCCTTCAAAGTGAGCCCCATTGGGCTAAAGCCAGGCCTCATCAACTCAACATACATTAGTTTACATGGGATCCACCCCCCCCCCCCCATTCTAGGTTTGGAAGGCTAAGGCACCAGAGAAAGGAAGGAAGGAAGGAAGGAAGGAAGGAAGGAAGGAAGGAAGGGAAGGGAAGGGAAGGGAAGGGAAGGAAGGAAAGACGGAGGAAGGAGGATGGATTCCACCCTCACTTGGGCCTCCAAACTGGCGGAAACTGAATCAAGAGATGAAGCTGAAGACCTGTATTCAAGACAAAGCAGTTTCCTGGATAGAGGAAGCTTCTCACGAACACAAGAGGAAGCCAGGGCTCCAGAATGGATCATTTTCCAGCATTCCCATCTTTTAACCTGACAATGCAGGCCACAGCTGGTTGCCTGAATTGGAGCCGAGAAGGAATTTTTCCCCGTTGTCCCCAAATTGGCTCTGGGTGGAAATGGGGTTTTCGCCTTCTCTGCATTGCCTTCCCCCTGATTGCTGCAAATGTCCTTTGATTTGTAGCTCAGGAGGAGTTAAAAGATGGGTTTTCCCGGAGGAAAGAATGGTTCATCTCTTCTTTGTTCAATAAAGTTCATCAATTCATGCTCAATTCATCCAAGTGTGTTGTGTTGTTTCTTAACATCAAAGACCAATAAAATACCTGGCTGCTAAGGAGTCTCATTGAACCTCACTTTTTGGATACTGTTTGAGAAATTAAAAAAATATTTCTATGATTCCCATTAAAAACACCTTTTGCAAAAGAGAGAGAGAGAGAGAGAAGAAGAAGAAGAAGAAGAAGAAGAAGAAGAAGAAGAAGAAGAAGAAGAAGAAGAAGTTGATTTTGTCCCTGCTTGTGAGGACATATTTAGCACTGCCATGTTGGAAAATTAAATGCAAAGGGGAACTTTATAAAGCAGTGGTTCTCAACCTTCCTAATGCCGCAACCCCTTAATACAGTTCCTCATGTTGTGGCGACCCCCCAACCATAAAATTATTTTTGTTGCTACTTCATAACTGTAATTTTGCTACTGTTGTTAATTATAATTCAATATATGATATGCTGGATGTATCATTCACTGGACCAAATTTGGCACAAATACCCAACACTCCCAAATTTGAATGCTGGTGGAATTGGGTGGGGGAATTTATTTTGTTATTTGGGAGTCATAATTGCTAGGATTTATAGTTTGCTTACAATCAAAGAGCATTCTGAACTCCACCAATCGTGGAAATGAACCAAACTTGGCACACAGAACTCCCATGAGTAACAGAAAATGCTGGAATTATTTGGTGGGCATTGACCTTGAGTTTTGGAGTTGTAGTTAACCTACATCCAGAGATCATTGTGGACTCAAACAATGATGGCTCTGGACCAAACCTGGCACGAATACTTAATATGTCCAAATGTGAACACTGGTAGAGTTTAGAGAAAATAGACCTTGACACTTGGGAGTTGTAGTTGTTGGGATTTATAGTTCACCTACAATCAAAGAGCATTCTGAAAGCCACCCATGATAGAATGGCCAAACTTCCCACACAGAAACTCCATGACTAACAGAAAATACTATGTTTTCTGATGGTCTTTGGTGACCCCTCTGACACCCTCTCATGACCCCCCCAGGGGTCCCGACCCCCAGGTTGAGAAACATTGTTATAAAGGATATTAGGATTATTTAAACTAATTTTATCAGCATTTAATACAATGGAAAACTTTATTCTAGGAGAGGTAAAGAAGATTCTTGCATGGTCAGATGTCTGTACCCAATACACAGCCAAACCAAAACCAAATTCTATGTGTCTTGGTGTTTAGGCCTGTTCCTGGGAGTACTTGGAGCCCTAATTCAAAAAATAACATTGGATAGACATTAGGAGGCCCTGCTAGACTGTCTTTTCCATTCACCCCATATAGTTGGGAGATGAATGATCGAAAACGGAGTCTAACAATATCTGGAGACAATAGTGTGTGCAAAATATCTGATTTAGTCAGACAAATATTATAGTTATTTAAATGAATGCTGCATATATGTATGTATGTATGGGATATATATGAAAGATATGTATATCTTTCTAGATATAAGATAATGGTCAGCAACAGGAAATAATATGGGAGAAGTATAACATAAAGTGAGGCCCAGAATTAGTGGTAAAAGATGTTACCATTTCATGTTAATTTCCTATCACTGCTTCGAAAGTATTTTAATTCCATTTTAAACCTCTATGTTTAACATTGTTTTAAAATTAGAATTAAATAATAATTTTCAATGCCACGCTTCATATTTTACATATTCAGTATTGTTTTCTCCATGGCCGATCGTGGATGGAAATAAATGAATATTCTTTGTGTATATATACACACACACGGATGAATGCCAATGCATTGTGGAAGAAAACCAATGCTGTGAGATAATCCCAACTAAAGGTGCATTTTGTCCTACTATTATCACGCTTTATTGACAGGTATTCGGGTCATCAGATGCATACTTTAACAAGGTAACTAAATTATGTGTATGTAACCAGGGGTCCAGCATAGAATACCATCAGTTACATTGTTGGTAAAGGCTACATATCCTGTTTCGGGATTAATGTCTCCATTGAAGGTTTAGGCTACTTAAGTCGCCTTCGGGCTTAGAAAGGTGGCATAGAAATGCAGCAAATAAATAAATAACTATTTCATTGGCTTTACTTGGGTGCAGGTTACATAGAGTTTAGTACCACTTGCACTTCATAAACAAGCATAAGATTATATAGTAAATAATGTTGTCGTTTTTAGCTGTGTGGTAAAGTCCATAAAATACCAAATGCTACAATAATAATAATAATAATAATAATAATAATAATAATAATGACAACTTTATTTTTATACCCCACCTGCATCTCCCCGAAGGGACTCGGGGCGGCTTAAATGGGGCCAAGCCCAAATAACAGAGTTAAAACATAGCACATTAGAGGGAATCAACAGCAATTTTAAACAACATAAAGCAACATTATACCAAACATAAAACAGGCATCAAAACCAACAGCAACAACATAGTCAAGCCTCGATCTAGGTGGGCAGCCTGGTGCCCAACGGATCAGAGGATAGGGCAGTGAATAAAGTACATAAGGTGTGCCGCCGTTTATAGATAAGAAGAATAAAAAGGTCCACTCAGATTTTGGATAACACGGTAGTAAAGTGCATAGTCAATTTTTTGGGGTCCTAACTAAGGACAATAGCCAGAGGAAATGTTTAATCAAATGCACAGCAGAACATCCATGCCCTTGTATCTTTTCGAAAAGTGTATAGGGTGAGGGCTAGTCTGATCTCCCTAGGAAGGGAATTTCAGACGGGCGGGGGGGGGGGCACAACCGAAAAGGCCCTCTCCCTCATCCCCACCAACGGGGCCTGTGATGGAGGTGGAAGTGAGAGAAAGGACTCCCCAGAAGATCTCAGGAATAGTGTAGGTTGTAGAGGAAGATGCGGTCTCGATATTAAACTTTAAATATTAATACTTTGAAAACATGTTAAATTGATATGTGTAGGCATTTGCCTTTTTTAAAATTCTGTTATCTTGTGTCATGTCATTGTTAGCTGCCTTGAGTCCAGTGGAATAAAGGTGGGATAAACATAAAGGTGATGAAAATAATAATAGTAATAATAATAATAATAATAATAATAATAATCTGAAATCACAGCACAGCCATATATTTTATTCTCATTATCATTGCATTTATTTAGATCTCACTGTCCTTTCTTTAAAAAAGACTCAAAATATTCCCAAAAGAAATTCAATAGTGTATTATCAGCACAGGAGCTATGAAATATAAGCAACATACCTACCTCTCTCACACAAACACACCACTGTGCCAGCATCATAATACACTCCTCCAGAGGTCATAATATAGCCATGTATGTATAAAAGTTTGTGTTTATGGGTTTACATTTATGTTTTGCTGGGTTGTCACTTCAGTCCCACTTGGGCCTTGTTTCAGGAGCATCACACAGAGAGATGCAGACAAAGAAGATGTCAGATCGCAGAATAGGGTCATTTTCACTTTGCACAAAACTCACATTAATAATCATTCTCAATCATTTCTTTCTTACAGGAAGAAAAAGAAAATCAGAAAATTGTCTACTGGAACCTAGGGATGGACAAGAATATTTCTTCAATTTTGAGCAAAATAGAGGATCCTCTGGAAGAGATTTTGCCAGTTGTTCCTTCCTTTGCTGACTTGCAGCCATCCAGGAAAGTATCTCTGGTGCCTTCCTTCGAAGAACAGGTAGTATCTCCCAGCTGGGATAAGGCTGCTTTTTGGACTATGTCTCCGTAGGGCAACATACTCCAAAAAGCAGGGCTTCAGCTTCTTTCATCGGAGTCCCATGCCTTCAAAGTGAGCCCCATTGGGCTAAAGCCAGTCCTCATCAACTCAACATACATTGGTTTACATGGGATCCACCCCCCCCCCCCATTCTAGGTTTGGAAGGCTAAGGCACCAGAGAAAGGAAGGAAGGATGGAAGGAAGGGGAAGGAAGGAAAGACGGAGGAAGGAGGATGGATTCCACCCTCACTTGGGCCTCAAAACTGGCTGAAACTGAATCAAGAGACGAAGCTGAAGACCTGTATTCAAGACAAAGCAGTTTCCTGGATAGAGGAAGCTTCTCACGAACACAAAAGGAAGCCAGGGCTCCAGAATGGATCATTTTCCAGCATTCCCCTCTTTTAACCTGGCAATGCAGGCCACAGCTGGTTGCCTGAATTGGAGCCGAGAAGGAATTTTTCCCCGTTGTCCCCAAATTGGCTCTGGGAGGAAATGGGGTTTTCGCCTTCTCTGCATTGCCTTCCCCCTGATTGCTGCAAATGTCCTTTGATTTGTAGCTCAGGAGGAGTTAAAAGATGGGTTTTCCCGGAGGAAAGAATGGTTCATCTCTTCTTTGTTCAATAAAGTTCATCAATTCATGCTCAATTCATCCAAGTGTGTTGTGTTGTTTCTTAACATCAAAGACCAATATAATACCTGGCTGCTAAGGAGTCTCATTGAACCTCACTTTTTGGATACTGTTTGAGAAATTAAAAAAATATTTCTATGATTCCCATTAAAAACACCTTTTGCAAAAAAGAGAGAGAGAGAGAGAGAGAGAGAGAGAAGAAGAAGAAGAAGAAGAAGAAGAAGAAGAAGAAGAAGAAGAAGAAGAAGAAGTTGATTTTGTCCCTGCTTGTGAGGACATATTTAGCACTGCCATGTTGGAAAATTAAATGCAAAGGGGAACTTTATAAAGCAGTGGTTCTCAACCTTCCTAATGCCGCAACCCCTTAATACAGTTCCTCATGTTGTGGTGAGCCCCCAACCATAAAATTATTTTGTTGCTACTTCATAACTGTAATTTTGCTACTGTTGTTAATTATAATTCAATATATGATATGCTGGATGTATCATTCACTGGACCAAATTTGGCACAAATACCCAACACTCCCAAATTTGAATGCTGGTGGAATTGGGTGGGGGAATTTATTTTGTTATTTGGGAGTCATAATTGCTAGGATTTATAGTTTGCTTACAATCAAAGAGTATTCTGAACTCCACCAATCGTGGAAATGAACCAAACTTGGCACACAGAACTCCCATGAGTAACAGAAAATGCTGGAATTATTTGGTGGGCATTGACCTTGAGTTTTGGAGTTGTAGTTAACCTACATCCAGAGATCATTGTGGACTCAAACAATGATGGCTCTGGACCAAACCTGGCACGAATACTTAATATGTCCAAATGTGAACACTGGTAGAGTTTAGAGAAAATAGACCTTGACACTTGGGAGTTGTAGTTGTTGGGATTTATAGTTCACCTACAATCAAAGAGCATTCTGAAAGCCACCCACAATAGAATGGCCAAACTTCCCACACAGAAACTCCATGACTAACAGAAAATACTATGTTTTCTGATGGTCTTTGGTGACCCCTCTGACACCCTCTCATGACCCCCCCAGGGGTCCCGACCCCCAGGTTGAGAAACATTGTTATAAAGGATATTAGGATTATTTAAACTCATTTTATCAGCATTTAATACAATGGAAAACTTTATTCTAGCAGAGGTAAAGAAGATTCTTGCATGGTCAGATGTCTGTACCCAATACACAGCCAAACCAAAACCAAATTCTATGTGTCTTGGTTTTTAGGCCTGTTCCTGGGAGTACTTGGAGCCCTAATTCAAAAAATAACGTTGGATAGACATTAGGAGGCCCTGCTAGACTGTCTTTTCCATTCACCCCATAGTGTTGGGAGATGAATGATCGAAAACGGAGTCTAACAATATCTGGAGACAATAGTGTGTGCAAAATATCTGATTTAGTCAGACAAATATTATAGTTATTTAAATGAATGCTGCATATATGTATGTATGGGATATATATGAGAGATATGATGTATATCTTTCTAGATATAAGACAATGGTCAGCAACAGGAAATAATATGGGAGAAGTATAACAGAAAGTGAGGCACAAAATTAGTGGTAAAAGGTGTTACCATTTCATGCTAGTTTCCTATCACTACTTCGTAAGTGTTTTAATTCCGTTTTAAAACTAGGTTTAACATTGTTTTAAAATTGGAATTAAATACTAAGTTTCAATGCCTCACTTTATGTTTTACATATTCTGTATTGTTTCCTCCATGGCTGATCATGGATGGAAAGAAATGAATATTGTACACACACACACACGGATGAATGCCAATGCATTGTGGAAGAAACCCAATGTTGTGAGATAATCCCAACTAAAGGTGCATTTTGTCCTACTATTATCATGCTTTATCGACAGGTATTCGGGTCATCAGATGCATACTTTAACAAGGTAACTAAATTATGTGGATGTAACCAAGGATCCAGCATAGAATACCATCAGTTACATTGTTGGTAAAGGCTACATATCTTGTTTCGGGATTAATGTCTCCATTGAAGGTTTAGGCTACTTAAGTCACCTTCGGGCTTAGAAAGGTGGCATAGAAATGCAGAAAACAAACAAACAAACAAACAAACAAGCAAACAAATATTTCATTTGCTTTACTTGGGTGCAGGTTACATAGAGTTTAGTACCACTTGCACTTCATAAACAAGCATAAGATTATATAGTAAATAATGTTGTTGTTTTTAGCTGTGTGGTAAAGTCCATAAAATGCCAAATGCTACAATAATAATAATAATAATAATAATAATAATAATAATGACAAGTTTATTTTTATAACCCACCTGCATCTCCCCAAAGGGACTCGGGGCGGCTTAAATGGGGCCAAGCCCATATAACACAGTTAAAACATAGCACATTAGAGGGAATCAACAGCAATTTGAAACAACATAAAGCAACATTATACGAAATAGAAAACAGGCATCAAAACCAACAGCAATAACATAGTCAAGCCTCGATCTTGGTGGGCAGCCTGGTGCCCAACGGATCAGAGGATAGGGCAGTGAATAAAGTGCATAAGGTGTGCCGCCGTGTTAAGGATAAGAACAATAAAAAAGGTCCACTCGAATTTTGGATAAAATGGTAGTAAAGTGCAGTCAAATTTTTGGGGTCCTAACTAAGGACAATTGCCAGAGGAAATGTTTAATCAAATGCACAGCAGTACATCCATGCCCTCAAATCTTTTTGAAAAGTGTATAGGGTGGGGGCTAGTCTGATCTCCCTAGGAAGGGAATTACAGCATTGGGTGGGGGGGGGCAACAACCGAAAAAGCGCTCTCCCTCATCCCCACCAACGGGGCCTGTGATGGAGGTGGAAGTGAGAGAAGGGCCTCCCCAGAAGATCTCAGGGATCATGTGCGTTCGTAGGGGAAGATCCAGTCTTGAATATTAAAACTTTTAATATTAATATTTTAAAAACATGTTAAATAGATATGTGCAGGCATTTGCCTTGTTTTTGAATTCTGTTATCTTGTGTCATGTCATTGTTAGCTGCCTTGAGGCCAGTGGAATAAAGGTGGGATAAACATAAAGATGATGAAAATAATAATAGTAATAATAATAATAATAATAATAATAATAATAATAATCTGAAATCACCACACAGCCATATATTATATTCTCATTATCATTGCATTTATTTAGATCTCATTGTCCTTTCTTTTAAAAAGACTCTAAATCTTCCCAAAAGAAATTCAATAGTGTATTATCAGCACAGGAGCTATGAAATATAAGCAACATACCTACCTCACACAAAACACACCACTGTGCCAGCTTCATAACAGATCCTCCTGAGGTCATAATATAGCCATTAGGCCTGGGTAACAACGCAAAAATTTGTTTCTAAAATCGATTTGTAATTGGGGTGTTTTTTTGTTTCGATATTTAAAATAATTACAAAATTTTCCCAAAAAAAAGTTCGGTATTTACGAAATTTCGTAAATATTTACGAATCGATTCGTTAAGATGGCGGACCCCTGCGCATGCACAAAATCACTTCGAAGCTTCGTTATTGGTGCGGGGGTCGATTCGTTAAGGTTAAAATGAATCGATTCGTTAAGATGGCGAACGCGATTTTGCGCATGAGCAAAAACGACTTCCGAAACTTCGTTATCAAATACGAATCGATTCGCTATTAAAATAATAACGAATCGATTCGTTAAAATATTCAAAAATGGAAAATTAACCAAAAACTGGCCCTGATGTAGAGCTAACACAGCCAAAAGACAGGGCAATCGAGAGCACAAACCAACAGGAGAGTCTTTTCTTTTTTTGGAATATTTTTTGTATTTTTTTAAGAATAAAACACAGGTATTTTTAGAAAATATTCAAAAATGGAAAATTAACCAAAAACTGGCCCTGATGTAGAGCTAACACAGGCAGGAGACAGGGCAATCGAGAGCACAAACCAACAGGAGACTCTTTTCTTTTTTTTGGAATATTTTTTGTATTTTTTTAAGAATAAAACACAGGTATTTGTAGAAAATATTCAAAAATGGAAAATTAACCAAAAACTGGCCCTGATGTAGAGCTAACACAGCCAAAAGACAGGGCAATCGAGAGCACAAACCAACAGGAGACTCTTTTCTTTTTTTTTGGAATATTTTTTGTATTTTTTTAAGAATAAAACACAGGTATTTTTAGAAAATATTCAAAAATGGAAAATTAACCAAAAACTGGCCCTGATGTAGAGCTAACACAGCCAAAAGACAGGGCAATCGAGAGCACAAACCAACAGGAGAGTCTTTTCTTTTTTTGGAATATTTTTTGTATTTTTTTAAGAATAAAACACAGGTATTTTTAAAAAATATTCAGAAATGGAAAATTAACCAAAAACTGGCCCTGATGTAGAGCTAACACAGCCAAAAGACAGGGCAATCGAGAGCACAAACCAACAGGAGAGTCTTTTCTTTTTTTAGAATATTTTTTGTATTTTTTTAAGAATAAAACACAGGTATTTTTAAAAAATATTCAGAAATGGAAAATTAACCAAAAACTGGCCCTGATGTAGAGCTAACACAGCCAAAAGACAGGGCAATTGAGAGCACACACAGAAGAGTCTTTTCCAACGAAGCCAACCCAATGCAAGTCTTTTTCCTACCCAAGCCAAGCAACCCAAAGCAAACACAAGCAGCCCTCCCGGACCTCTCTCCTCCCTCGCCTCCGCGCAACAAATGAGCTCCGCGGCCACGCGGAGCCGCTTTTAAAGGCCTTGCCGGCCAATCAGACAATGCCACGGTGCACTGCTTGCTTGCTGATTGGCTCCAGCGTCCCAGGGCACCAGCAGCATCCTCCATCCCATTTCCGAAACGGGCGGAAGCTCGTTAAAAGTATGGGGGATGCCGTTTCGTTATTTTTAAACCCTTCCGGGTTTGAAAATGTGTTTTGTAATCAATTCGTAATTGCCAAAAATAACGAATAATTAACAAATTACAAAATTAACGAACGAAACCGCCCAGGCCTAATAGCCATGTATGTATACAAGTTTGTGTTTATGGGTTTACATTTATTTTTTGCTGGGATGTCAGATAGAAAACACATCTTTCACTTCAGTCCCACTTGTGCCTTGTTTCAGGAGCATCACACAGAGAGATGCAGACAAAGAAGATGTCAGATCGGAGAATGGAGTCGTCTTCACTTTGCACAAAACTCACATTAATAATCATTCTCAGTCTTTTCTTTCTTACAGGAAGAAAAAGAAAACCAGAAAGAAAAAGAAAATCAGAAAATTGTCTACTGGAACCTAGGGATGGACAAGAATATTTCTTCAATTTTGAGCAAAATAGGGGATCCTTTGGAAGAGATTTTACCAGTTGTTCCTTCCTTTGCTCACTTGCACCCATCCAGGAAAGTATCCCTGGTGCCTTCCTTCACAGAGCAGGTAAGTATTTCCCAGCTGGGATAAGGCTGCTTTTTGGACTATGTCTCCGTAGGGCGACATACTCCAAAAAGCAGGGCTTCAGCTTCTTTCATCGGGGTCCCATGCCTTCAAAGTGAGCCCCATTGGGCTAAAGCCAGGCCTCATCAACTCAACAGACATTGGTTTACATGGGATCCACCCCCTCCCCCCCCCCCCCATTATAGGTTTGGAAGGCTAAGGCACCAGAGAAAGAAAGGAAGGAAGGAAGGAAGGAAGGAAGGGAAAGAAAGGAAGGAAAGACGGAGGAAGGAGGATGGATTCCACCCTCACTTGGGCCTCCAAACTGGCTGAAACTGAATCAAGAGACGAAGCTGAAGACCTGTATTCAAGACAAAGCAGTTTCCTGGATAGAGGAAGCTTCTCACGAACACAAGAGGAAGCCAGGGCTCAATAATGGATCATTTTTCAGCATTCCCCTATTTTAACCTGGCAATGCAGGCCACAGCTGGTTGCCTGAATTGGAGCCGAGAAGGAATTTTTCCCCGTTGTTCCCAAATTGGCTCTGGGAGGAAATGGGGTTTTCGCCTTCTCTGCATTGCCTTCCCCCTGATTGTTGCAAATATCCTTTGATTTGTAGCTCAGGAGGAGTTAAAAGATGGGTTTTCCCGGGAGAAAGAATGGATCACCTCTTCTTTGTTTAATAAAGTTCATCAATTCATGCTCAATTCATACAAGTGTGTTGTGTTGTTTCTTGACGTCAAAGACCAATAAAATATACGGTTGCTAAGGAATCTCATTCAACTTCACTTTTTGGATACTGTCTGAAAAATTTAAAAATATTTCTACCATTCCCATCAAAAACACCTTTTGCAAAAAAATAGAGAGAGAGAGAGAGAGAAGAAGAAGAAGAAGAAGAAGAAGAAGAAGAAGAAGAAGAAGAAGAAGTTGATTTTGTCCTTGCTTGTGAGGACATATTTAGCACTGCCATGTTGAAAATTAAAATGCAATGGGGAACTTAATAAAGGATATTAGGATTATTTAAACTAATTTTATCAGCATTTTAATACCACGGAAAGCTTTATTCTAGAAGAGGTAAAGAAGATTCTTGCACGGTCAGATCTCTGTACCCAATATACAGCCAAACCAAAACCAAATTATCTGTGTCTTGGTTTTTAGGCCTGTCCCTGGGAGTACTTGGAGCCCTGATTCAAAAAATAACATTGGATAGAACAGAACATCTATTGTTTCATAGAGAAGGTTATCATGGTTTTCTATGGTTGTGCAGGTGGTGACATGTAGATGCCAAATGTTTTGTACCTTAAAATCTAGAGCTAATCCAGGAAAACTAGTGCCATGTTTTAGAATCAAGTGGTCAAGATTACCCAGAAAGAGTTCTAACCTTTGAGGCACCGAAAGGTGTGTTGGCCAGCGATCCAGGTCTGCGGCTTCTTTGCAAAATGTTACCCCTTATGGGTCTCTCATTTCAAGGTCCTTATGGTCCATTTGTGCTTACCATGGCCAATTTTGTTGACAAACCTTTCTTTCGGATTAAGAAAATCCTTAAAATTAAAATGTAATCACACCCAAAAGATCTCTTCCAAAATTGGTATTTAGGACAGAAATTCGGAGGCCCTGCTAGTCTGTAAGCCGCCGTGACTCCTTTGTGGTGTGAGAATGGCGGAATATAAATGAAGCAGATAAATGAATAAACAAAGAAGAATTCAAGCAACTGAAATCTCAAATATCTGGTATAGCTTCAGATTAAAATCAGTAATTTTAAAATACCTTTCCAAATCATTTAACTTTTTTCCTCAGCTAAATTTCTATCTACTTTTTAGACTGGAAACCAGGAGCTTTATTTGAACCAAATGAAAACAAGCAAGCTTGTTTTCTGCTGCCCTGGAGACTAGGAGGCGGAACAATGGCTTCAGATGACAAAAAAGGAGATTCCACCTGAACCTGAGGAAGAACTTCCTGTGAGAGCTGTTTGGCAATGGAACTCCTGTTGGGGGTGCTTTGAATGCCATTTTCCTGCTTCTTGGCAGGGGATTGGACTGGATGGCCCATGAGGTCTCTTCCAACTCTATGATTCTATGATTCTATGAAGAAGGCGAATTTCAATGCATTGTGGAAGAAACCCAATGTTGTGAGATAATCCCAACTAAAGGTGCATTATGTCTTACTGTTCTCACACTTTATCAATGGGTATTTGGTTCATCGCATGCATACGTAACTATTTATTTTATTTATTTATTCACGGTATTTCTATCCGCCTTTCTCAGCCTGAAGGCGACTTAAGGCGGCCTACAAATGGGCAGCAATTTGATGCCACAACCAGGCATGTAGCCGGGGGGGGGGGCTCGGGGGGTTTCAGCCCCCCCCCCCCCCGAAATTTTCATGGTGGTTCGCGAAAAGGCCTTACTGGTACATTATTTAAACTGTTATGTTTATTCATATCATGATCTGATCACCATACTCAATATATCCCATATGCATGGGGGTATTGGGGTAATGATACAAAAGGTTTGCTCGGGTAAACCCTCTTTCACTCAGACTCAGCCCCCCCCGAAAGCCCCCCTGAAAATTTTTTTAGCCCCCCGCCCCTGAAATGAAATCCTGGCTACGGGCCTGGCCACAACAGTCACAAAATACAATTAAAACACATTTACCACAACAAGATAAAAATCCATACAACAAAACCATTAAAAACATATAATCACCAGTGTCTTCCTGTTTATATGACTAAATTATGTGTATGTATCCAAGCAGCATAGAATGCCATCAGTGACATTGTTAGTAAAGGCTATATATCCTGTTTTGGGATGAATGTCTCCATTGAAGGTTTAAGCTACTATTTCATTTGCTTTACTTGGGTGCAGGTTCCATGGAGTTTAGTACCGCTTGCATTGCATAAACATGGATAGGATTAAGTAGTAAGTAGTGTTGCTTTTAGCAATGTTAAAAACCCATAAAATGCCAAATGCTACAATTATATATTGATACTTTAATAACATGTTATATTCATAGGTTTGGCATTTGCCTTGTTTTTGAATTCTATTATCTTGTGTCATGTCATTGCTAGCTGCCTTGAGTCCAGTGGAATAAAGGTGGGATAAACATAAAGGTGATGAAAATAATAATAATAGTAATAATAGTAATAATAATAATAATAATAATAATAATAGATGACGACAACAACAACAATAATCTGGGATCACAACATAGCCATATATTTTATTCTCATTGTCACTGCATTTATTTAGATCTCACATTCCTATCTTTAAAAAGACTAAAAAAATCCCAAAAGGAATTCAATGGTGTATTATCAGCACAGGAGTCTTCAAATATAAGCAAGATACCTCTCTCACCCAAACACACTGATGTGCCAGCATCACAATAGACTCCCCATGACGTCATAATATAGCCATGTATGTATAAATGTTTGTGTTTATGGGTTTACATTTATTTTTTGCTGGGATGTCAGATAGAAAACACATCTCTCACACCAGTCTCACTTGGGCCTTGTTTCAGAAGCATCACACAGAGAGATTCAGACAAAGAAGATGTCAGATCGCAGAATGAGGTCATCTTCAGTCTTAATCATTCTCAGTCTTTTCTTTCTTACAGGAAGAAAAAGAAAATCAGAAAATTGTCTACTGGAACCTAGGGATGGACAAGAATATTTCTTCAATTTTGAGCAAAATAGGGGATCCTTTGGAAGAGATTTTGCCAGTTGTTCCTTCCTTTGCTGACTTGCAGCCATCCAGGAAAGTATCTCTGGTGCCTTCCTTTGAAGAGCAGGTAAGTATCTCCCAGCTGGGATAAGGCTGCTTTTTGGACTATGTCTCTGTAGGGCGACATACTCCAAAAAGCAGGGCTTCAGCTTCTTTCATCGGGGTCCCATGCCTTCAAAGTGAGCCCCATTGGGCTAAAGCCAGGCCTCATCAACTCAACATACATTAGTTTACATGGGATCCACCCTCCCCCCCCCCCCCATTCTAGGTTTGGAAGGCTAAGGCACCAGAGAAAGGAAGGAAGGAAGGAAGGAAGGAAGGAAGGAAGGAAGGAAGGGAAGGGAAGGAAAGGAAGGAAAGACGGAGGAAGGAGGATGGATTCCACCCTCACTTGGGCCTCCAAACTGGCTGAAACTGAATCAAGAGACGAAGCTGAAGACCTGTATTCAAGACAAAGCAGTTTCCTAGATAGAGGAAGCTTCTCACGAACACAAGAGGAAGCCAGGGCTCCATAATGGATCATTTTCCAGCATTCCCCTCTTTTAACCTGGCAATGCAGGCCACAGCTGGTTGCCTGAATTGGAGCCGAGAAGGAATTTTTCCCCATTGTCCCCAAATTGGCTCTGGGTGGAAATGGGGTTTTCGCCTTCTCTGCATTGCCTTCCCCCTGATTGCTGCAAATGTCCTTTGATTTGTAGCTCAGGAGGAGTTAAAAGATGGGTTTTCCCAGGAGAAAGAATGGTTCATCTCTTCTTTGTTTAATAAAGTTCATCAATTCATGCTCAATTCATCCAAGTGTGTTGTGTTGTTTCTTAACATCAAAGACCAATAAAATACCTGGCTGCTAAGGAGTCTCATTGAACCTCACTTTTTGGATACTGTTTGAGAAATTAAAAATATTTCTATGATTCCCATTAAAAACACCTTTTGCAAAAGAGAGAAGAGAGAGAGAGAGAGAGAGAAGAAGAAGAAGAAGAAGAAGAAGAAGAAGAAGAAGAAGAAGAAGTTGATTTTATCCCTGCTTGTGAGGACATATTTAGCACTGCCATGTTGGAAAATTAAATGCAAAGGGGAACTTTATAAAGCAGTGGTTCTCAACCTTCCTAATGCCGCAATCCCTTAATACAGTTCCTCATGTTGTGGTGACCCCCAACCATAAAATTATTTTTGTTGCTACTTCATAACTGTAATTTTGCTACTGTTGTTAATTATAATTCAATATATGATATGCTGGATGTATCATTCACTGGACCAAATTTGGCACAAATACCCAACACTCCCAAATTTGAATGCTGGTGGAATGGGGTGGGGGAATTTATTTTGTTATTTGGGAGTCATAATTGCTAGGATTTATAGTTTGCTTACAATCAAAGAGCATTCTGAACTCCACCAATCGTGGAAATGAACCAAACTTGGCACACAGAACTCCCATGAGTAACAGAAAATGCTGGAATTATTTGGTGGGCATTGGCCTTGAGTTTTGGAGTTGTAGTTAACCTACATCCAGAGATCATTGTGGACTCAAACAATGATGGCTCTGGACCAAACCTGGCACGAATACTTAATATGTCCAAATGTGAACACTGGTAGAGTTTAGAGAAAATAGACCTTGACACTTGGGAGTTGTAGTTGTTGGGATTTATAGTTCACCTACAATCAAAGAGCATTCTGAAAGCCACCCATGATAGAATGGCCAAACTTCCCACACAGAAACTCCATGACTAACAGAAAATACTATGTTTTCTGATGGTCTTTGGTGACCCCTCTGACACCCTCTCATGACCCCCCCAGAGGTCCCGACCCCCAGGTTGAGAAACATTGTTATAAAGGATATTAGGATTATTTAAACTAATTTTATCAGCATTTAATACAATGGAAAACTTTATTCTAGCAGAGGTAAAGAAGATTCTTGCACGGTCAGATGTCTGTACCCAATACACAGCCAAACCAAAACCAAATTCTATGTGTCTTGGTGTTTAGGCCTGTTCCTGGGAGTACTTGGAGCCCTAATTCAAAAAATAACATTGGATAGACATTAGGAGGCCCTGCTAGACTGTCTTTTCCATTCACCCCACATAGTTGGGAGATGAATGATGGGAAAGGGCATCTAACAATATCTAGAGACTAGTGTGTACAAAATATCTCATTTAGTCAGACAAATATTATAGTTATTTAAATGAATGCTGCATATATGTATATATATGTATGTATGTATGGGATATATATGAAAGATATGTATATCTTTCTAGATATAAGATAATGGTCAGCAACAGGAAATAATATGGGAGAAGTATAAAATAAAGTGAGGCCCAGAATTAGTGGTAAATGATGTTACCATTTCATGTTAATTTCCTATCACTGCTTCGTAAGTATTTTAATTCAGTTTTAAACCTCTAGGTTTAACATTGTTTTAAAATTAGAATTAAATAATAATTTTCAATGCCACACTTCATATTTTACATATTCAGTATTGTTTTCTCCATGGCCGATCATGGGTGGAAATAAATGAATATTCTTTGTGTGTATATACACACACACATGAATGAATGCCAATGCATTGTGGAAGAAAACCAATGCTGTGAGATAATCCCAACTAAAGGTGAATTTTGTCCTACTATTATCACGCTTTATTGACAGGAAGGAAGGAAGGAAGGAAGGAAGGAAGGAAGGAAGGGGAAGGGGAAGGGGAAGGGGAAGGGGAAGGGGAAGGGGAAGGGAAGGGAAGGGAAGGGAAGGGAAGGGAAGGGAGGAGGGAGGAGGGAGGATGGATTCCATTTAGCCTTCTCTGCTTTGCCTTCCCCCTGATTGCTGCAAATATCCTTTGAATTGCAGCTCAAGGGGAGTTAAAAGATGGGTTTTCCCAGGAGAAAGAATGGATCACCTCTTCTTTGTTTAATAAAGTTCATCAATTCATGCTCAATTCATCCAAGTGTGTTGTGTTGTTTCTTAACTTCAAAGACCAATATAATACCTGGCTGCTAAGGAGTCTCATTCAACCTCACTTTTTGGATACTGTCTGAAAAATTTAAAAATATTTCTACCATTCCCATTAAAAACACCTTTTGCAAAAAAAAAGAGAGAGAGAGAGAGAGAGAGAGACAAGAAGAAGAAGAAGGAGGAGGAGGAGGAGGAGGAGGAGGAGGAGGAGGAGAAGGAGAAGAAGTTGTTTTTGTCCCTGCCTTTGAATTGCAGCTCAAGGGGAGTTAAAAGATGGGTTTTCCCAGGAGGAAGAATGGTTCACCTCTTCTTTGTTCAATAAAGTCATCAATTCATGCTCAATTCATCCAATTGTGTTGTGGTGTTGCTTGACGAAAAGATTCAAAGACCAATAAAATATACGGCTGCTAAGTAATCTCATTCAACCTCCCTTTTTGTATACTGTTTGAGAAATTTAAAAATATTTCTATCATTCCCATTAAAAACACTTTGTGCAAAAAGAGAGAGAGAGAGAGAGAAAAGAAGAAGAAGAAGAAGAAGAAGAAGAAGAAGAAGAAGAAGAACAACAACAACAACAACAACAACAACAACAACTTGAACAACTTGATTTTGTCCCTGCTGGTGAGGACATATTTAGCACTGCCATGTTGGAAAATTAAATGCAAAGGGGAACTTTATAAAGGATATTAGGATTATTTAAACTAATTTTATCAGCATTTAATACAATGGAAAACTTTATTCTAGCAGAGGTAAAGAAGATTCTTGCACCGTCAGATCTCTGTACCCAAAACACAGCCAAACCAAAACCAAATTCTCTGTGTCTTGGTTTTTAGAACTGTTCCTGGGAGTACTTGGAGCCCTGATTCAAAAAATAACATTGGATAGACCATATCATTTATTGTTTCATAGAAAAGGTTATCATGGTTTTCTATGGTTGTGCAGGTGGTGACCTGTAGATGCCAAATGTTCTGTATCTCAAAAACTAGAGCTGATCCAGGAAAACTAGTGCCATATTTTAGAATCAAGTGGTCAAACAGACCCAGAAAGAGGTCTAACCTTTGAGGCACCGAAAGGTGTGTTGGCCAGCGATCCAGGTCTGCGGCTTCTTTGCAAAACGCTACCCGTTATGGGTCTCTCATTTCAAGGTCCTTATGGTCAATTTGTGCTAACCATGGCCATTTTGTTGACAAACTTTTCTTTCGGATTAAGAAAATCCCCTAAAATTAAAATAGAAATGTAATCACACCCAAAAGATCTCTTCCAAAATTGGTATTTAGGACAGAAATTCAGAGGCCCTGCTAGACTGCCTTTTCAATTAAACCCATATAGTTGGGAGATGAATGATGGAAAATGGACTCTAACAATATCTAGAGACGAGTGTGTGCAAAATGTCTGCTTTAATCAGGCAAATATTATAGCTATTTAGATGAATGCTGCATATATGTATGTATGGGATATATATGAGAGATATGGTGTATATCTTTCTAGATATAAGACAATGGTCAGCAACAGGAAATAAATTGGGAGAAGTATAACATAAAGTGAGGCACAGGATTAGAGGCAAAAGGTGTTACCATTTCATGCTAGTTTCCTATCACTACTTTGTAAGTGTTTTAATTCGTTTTTAAAACTAGCTTTAACATTGTTTTAAAATTGGAATTAAATACTAAGTTTCAATGCCACACTTTATGTTTTACATATTCTGTATTGTTTCCTCCACGGCTGATAATGGATGGAAAGAAATGAATATTATACACACACACACAGATGAATGCCAATGCATTGTGGAAGAAACCCAATAATGTGAGATAATGCCAACTAAAGGTGCATTTTGTACTACTATTATCACGCTTTATCGACAGGTATTCGGGTCATCAGATGCATACTTTAACAAGGTAACTAAATTATGTGTATGTAACCAAGGATCCAGCATAGAATACCATCAGTTACATGGTTGTTGGTAAAGGCTACATATCCTGTTTCGGGATTAATGTCTCCATTGAAGGTTTAGGCTACTTAAGTCGCCTTCGGGCTTAGAAAGGTGGCATAGAAATGCAGTAAACAAATAAATAAATAACTATTTCATTGGCTTTACTTGGGTGCAGGTTACATAGAGTTTAGTACCACTTGCACTTCATAAACAAGAATAAGATTATATAGTAAGTAATGTTGTTTTCAGCTGTGTGGTAAAGTCCATAAAATGCCAAATGCTACAATAATAATAATAATAATAATAATAATAATAATAATAATAGTAATAATAATAATGACAACTTTATTTTTATACCCCACCTGCATCTCCCCGAAGGGACTCGGGGCGGCTTAAATGGGGCCAAGCCCAAATAACAGAGTTAAAACATAACACATTAGAGGGAATCAACAACAATTTAAAACAACATAAAGCAACATTATACGAAATATAAAACAGGCATCAAAACCAACAGCAATAACATAGTCAAGCCTCGATCTTGGTGGGCAGCCTGGTGCCCAACGGATCAGAGGATAGGGCAGTGAATAAAGTGCATAAGGTGTGCCGCCGTGTTAAGGATAAGAACAATAAAAAGGTCCACTCAAATTTTGGATAAAACGGTAGTAAAGTGCATAGTCAAATTTTTGGGGTCCTAACTAAGGACAATTGCCAGAGGAAATGTTTAATCAAATGCACAGCAGAACATCCATGCCCTCAAATCTTTTCGAAAAGTCTGTAAGGTGGGTGCTAGTCCGATCTCCCTAGGAAGGGAATTCCATCGTGGGGGGGGGGGGGTGGCACACCCGAAACGGCCCTCTCCCTCATCAGGGCCCGTGATGGAGGTGGAAGTGAGAGAAGGGCCTCCCCAGAAGATCTGAGGGATAGCGTGGGTTTGTAGGGGAAGATCCAGTCTTGAATATTAAAACTTTTAATATTAATACTTTAAAAACATGTTAAATAGATATGTGTAGGCACTTGCCTTGTTTTTGAATTCTGATATCTCGTGACATTACATTGTTAGCTGCATTGAGTCCAGTGGAAGAAAGGTGGGATAAATATAAAGATGATGATAACAATGAAAATAATAATAGTAATAATAATAATAAAAATGATAATAATAATCTGAAATCACAACACAGCCATATATTTTATTCTCATTGTCACTGCATTTATTTAGATCTCACATTCCTATCTTTAAAAAGACTAAAAAAAATCCCAAAAGGAATTCAATAGTGTATTATCAGCATGGGAGTTTTCAAATATAAGCAAGATACCTCTCTCACCCAAACACACTGATGTGCCAGCATCACAATAGACTCTCCATGACGTCATAATATAGCCATGTATGTATAAATGTTTGTGTTTATGGGTTTACATTTATTTTTTGCTGGGATGTCAGATAGAAATGACATCTCTCACACCAGTCTCACTTGGGCCTTGTTTCAGAAGCATCACAGAGAGAGATTCAGACAAAGAAGATGTCAGATTGGAGAGTGGGGTCATCTTCACTTTGCACAAATCTCACATTAATAATCATTCTCAGTCTTTTCTTTCTTACAGGAAGAAAAAGAAAATCAGAAAATTGTCTACTGGAACCTAGGGATGGACAAGAATATTTCTTCAATTTTGAGCAAAATAGAGGATCCTCTGGAAGAGATTTTGCCAGTTGTTCCTTCCTTTGCTCACTTGCACCCATCCAGGAAAATATCTCTGGTGCCTTCCTTCGCAGAGCAGGTAAGTATCTCCCAGCTGGGATAAGGCTGCTTTTTGGACTATGTCTCCGTAGGGCGACATACTCCAAAAAGCAGGGCTTCAGCTTCTTTCATCGGGGTCCCATGCCTTCAAAGTGAGCCCCATTGGGCTAAAGCCAGGCCTCATCAACTCAACAGACATTGGTTTACATGGGATCCACCCCCACCCCCCTTCTAGGTTTGGAAGGCTAAGGCACTAGAGAAAGGAAGGAAGGAAGGAAGGAAGGAAGGAAGGAAGGGAAGGAAAGGAAGGAAAGGAAGGAAAGACGGAGAAAGGAGGATGGATTCCACCCTCACTTGGGCCTCCAAACTGGCTGAACCTGAATCAAGAGACGAAGCTGAAGACCTGTATTCAAGACAAAGCAGTTTCCTGGATAGAGGAAGCTTATCACGAACACAAGAGAAAGCCAGGGCTCCAGAATAGATCATTTTCCAGCATTCCCCTCTTTTAACCTGGCAATGCAGGCCACAGCTGGTTGCCTGAATTGGAGCCGAGAAGGAATTTTTCCTCGTTGTCCCCAAATTGGCTCTGAGAGGAAATGGGGTTTTCGCCTTCTCTGCATTGCCTTCCCCCTGATTGCTGCAAATATCCTTTGATTTGTAGCTCAGGGAGAGTTAAAAGATGGGTTTTCCCGGGAGAAAGAATGGATCACCTCTTCTTTGTTTAATAAAGTTCATCAATTTATGCTCAATTCATCCAAGTGTGTTGTGTTCTTTCTTGACGTCAAAGACCAATAAAATATACGGCTGCTAAGGAATCTCATTCAACCTCACTTTTTGGATACTGTCTGAAAAATTTAAAAATATTTCTACCATTCCCATCAAAAACACCTTTTGCAAAAAAAGAGAGAGAGAGAGAGAGAGAGAGAGCACTGCCATGTTGAAAAATAAAATGCAATGGGGAACTTAATAAAGGATATTAGGATTATTTAAACTAATTTTATCAGCATTTTAATACCACGGAAAGCTTTATTCTAGAAGAGGTAAAGAAGATTCTTGCACGGTCAGATCTCTGTACCCAATACACAGTCAAACCAAAACCAAATTATCTGTGTCTTGATTTATAGGCCTGTTCCTTAGAGTACTTGGGCCCTGATTCACAAAATAACATTGGATAGAGCACATCTTCTATTGTTTCATAGAGAAGGTTATCATAGTTTTCTATGGTTGTGCAGGTGGTGACATGTAGATGCCAAATGTTTTCTACCTGAAAATCTAGAGCTAATCCAGGAAAACTAGTGCCATGTTTTAGAATCAAGTGGTCAAGAAGACCCAGAAAGAGGTCTAACCTTTGAGGCACTGAAAGGTGTGTTGGCCAGCGATCCAGGTCTGCGGCTTCTTTGCAAAATGTTACCCCTTATGGGTCTCTCATTTCAAGGTCCTTATGGTCCATTTGTGCTTACCATGGCCAATTTTGTTGACAAACCTTTCTTTCGGATTAAGAAAATCCCCTAAAATTAAAATGTAATCACACCCAAAAGATCTCTTCCAAAATTGGTATTTAGGACAGAAATTCGGAGCCCTGCTAGTCTGTAAGCCGCCGTGACTCCTTTGTGGTGTGAGAATGGCGGAATATAAATGAAGCAGATAAATGAATAAACAAAGAAGAATTCAAGCAACTGAAATCTCAAATATCTGGTATAGCTTCAGATTAAAATCAGTAATTTTAAAATATCTTTCCAAATCATTTAACTTTTTTCCTCAGCTAAATTTCTATCTACTTTGTAGACTGGAAACCAGGAGCTTTATTTGAACCAAATGAAAACAAGCAAGCTTGTTTTCTGCTGCCCTGGAGACTAGGAGGCAGAACAATGGCTTCAGATGACAAAAAAGGAGATTCCACCTGAACCTGAGGAAGAACTTCCTGTGAGAGCTGTTTGGCAGTGGTACTCTCTGCCCCGGAGTGTAGTGGAGGTTCCTCCATTGGAGGCTTTTAAACAGAGGCTGGATGGCCATCTGTTGGGGGTGCTTTGAATGTAATTTTCCTGCTTCTTGGCAGGGGATTGGACTAGATGGCCCATGAGGTCTCTTCCAACTCTTATGATTCTATGAAGAAGGCAAATTTCAATGCATTGTGGAAGAAACCCAATGTTGTGAAATAATCCCAACTAAAGGTGCATTATGTCTTACTGTTCTCACACTTTATCAATGGGTATTTGGTTCATCGCATGCATACTTAACCCTTTATTTTATTTATTTATTCACGGTATTTCTATCCGCCTTTCTCAGCCTGAAGGCGACTTAAAGCGGCTTACAAATGGGCAGCAATTTGATGCCACAACAGTCACAAAATACAAGTAAAACACATTTAGCACAACAAGATAAAAATCCATACAACAAAACCATTAAAAACATATAATCACCAGTGTCTTCCTGTTTATGTGACTAAATTATGTATATGTAACCAAGCAACATAGAATGCCATCAGTTACATTGTTAGTAAAGGCTATATATCCTGTTTTGGGATGAATGTCTCCATTGAAGGTTTAAGCTACTATTTCATTTGCTTTACTTGGGTGCAGGTTCCATGGAGTTTAGTACCGCTTGCACTGCATAAACATGGATAGGATTAAGTAGTAAATAGTGTTGCTTTTAACAATGTTAAAAATCCATAAAATGCCAAATGCTACAATTATATATTGATACTTTAATAACATGTTATATTCATAGGTTTGGCATTTGCCTTGTTTTTGAATTCTATTACCTTGTGTCATGTCATTGCTAGCTGCCTTGAGTCCAGTGGAATAAAGGTGGGATAAACATAAAGGTGATGAAAATAATAATAATAGTAATAATAATAATAATAATAATAATAATAATAATAATAGTAGTAGTAGATGACGACAACAACAACAATAATCTGAGATCACAACATAGCCATATATTTTATTCTCATTGTCACTGCATTTATTTAGATCTCACATTCCTATCTTGAAAAAGACTTTTAAAAAATCCCAAAAGGAATTCAATGGTGTATTATCAGCACAGGAGTCTTCAAATATAAGCAAGATACCTCTCTCACCCAAACACACTGATGTGCCAGCATCACAATAGACTCTCCATGACGTCATAATATAGCCATGTATGTATAAATGTTTGTGTTTATGGGTTTACATTTATTTTTTGCTGGGATGTCAGATAGAAATGACATCTCTCACACCAGTCTCACTTGGGCCTTGTTTCAGAAGCAACACAGAGAGAGATTCAGACAAAGAAGATGTCAGATTGGAGAGTGGGGTCATCTTCACTTTGCACAAATCTCACATTAATAATCATTCTCAGTCTTTTCTTTCTTACAGGAAGAAAAAGAAAATCAGAAAATTGTCTACTGGAACCTAGGGATGGACAAGAATATTTCTTCAATTTTGAGCAAAATAGAGGATCCTCTGGAAGAGATTTTGCCAGTTGTTCCTTCCTTTGCTCACTTGCACCCATCCAGGAAAATATCTCTGGTGCCTTCCTTCGCAGAGCAGGTAAGTATCTCCCAGCTGGGATAAGGCTGCTTTTTGGACTATGTCTCCGTAGGGCGACATACTCCAAAAAGCAGGGCTTCAGCTTCTTTCATCGGGGTCCCATGCCTTCAAAGTGAGCCCCATTGGGCTAAAGCCAGGCCTCATCAACTCAACAGACATTGGTTTACATGGGATCCACCCCCACCCCCCTTCTAGGTTTGGAAGGCTAAGGCACTAGAGAAAGGAAGGAAGGAAGGAAGGAAGGAAGGAAGGGAAGGAAAGGAAGGAAAGGAAGGAAAGACGGAGAAAGGAGGATGGATTCCACCCTCACTTGGGCCTCCAAACTGGCTGAACCTGAATCAAGAGACGAAGCTGAAGACCTGTATTCAAGACAAAGCAGTTTCCTGGATAGAGGAAGCTTATCACGAACACAAGAGAAAGCCAGGGCTCCAGAATAGATCATTTTCCAGCATTCCCCTCTTTTAACCTGGCAATGCAGGCCACAGCTGGTTGCCTGAATTGGAGCCGAGAAGGAATTTTTCCTCGTTGTCCCCAAATTGGCTCTGAGAGGAAATGGGGTTTTCGCCTTCTCTGCATTGCCTTCCCCCTGATTGCTGCAAATATCCTTTGATTTGTAGCTCAGGGAGAGTTAAAAGATGGGTTTTCCCGGGAGAAAGAATGGATCACCTCTTCTTTGTTTAATAAAGTTCATCAATTTATGCTCAATTCATCCAAGTGTGTTGTGTTCTTTCTTGACGTCAAAGACCAATAAAATATACGGCTGCTAAGGAATCTCATTCAACCTCACTTTTTGGATACTGTCTGAAAAATTTAAAAATATTTCTACCATTCCCATCAAAAACACCTTTTGCAAAAAAAGAGAGAGAGAGAGAGAGAGAGAGAGCACTGCCATGTTGAAAAATAAAATGCAATGGGGAACTTAATAAAGGATATTAGGATTATTTAAACTAATTTTATCAGCATTTTAATACCACGGAAAGCTTTATTCTAGAAGAGGTAAAGAAGATTCTTGCACGGTCAGATCTCTGTACCCAATACACAGTCAAACCAAAACCAAATTATCTGTGTCTTGATTTATAGGCCTGTTCCTTAGAGTACTTGGGCCCTGATTCACAAAATAACATTGGATAGAGCACATCTTCTATTGTTTCATAGAGAAGGTTATCATAGTTTTCTATGGTTGTGCAGGTGGTGACATGTAGATGCCAAATGTTTTCTACCTGAAAATCTAGAGCTAATCCAGGAAAACTAGTGCCATGTTTTAGAATCAAGTGGTCAAGAAGACCCAGAAAGAGGTCTAACCTTTGAGGCACTGAAAGGTGTGTTGGCCAGCGATCCAGGTCTGCGGCTTCTTTGCAAAATGTTACCCCTTATGGGTCTCTCATTTCAAGGTCCTTATGGTCCATTTGTGCTTACCATGGCCAATTTTGTTGACAAACCTTTCTTTCGGATTAAGAAAATCCCCTAAAATTAAAATGTAATCACACCCAAAAGATCTCTTCCAAAATTGGTATTTAGGACAGAAATTCGGAGCCCTGCTAGTCTGTAAGCCGCCGTGACTCCTTTGTGGTGTGAGAATGGCGGAATATAAATGAAGCAGATAAATGAATAAACAAAGAAGAATTCAAGCAACTGAAATCTCAAATATCTGGTATAGCTTCAGATTAAAATCAGTAATTTTAAAATATCTTTCCAAATCATTTAACTTTTTTCCTCAGCTAAATTTCTATCTACTTTGTAGACTGGAAACCAGGAGCTTTATTTGAACCAAATGAAAACAAGCAAGCTTGTTTTCTGCTGCCCTGGAGACTAGGAGGCAGAACAATGGCTTCAGATGACAAAAAAGGAGATTCCACCTGAACCTGAGGAAGAACTTCCTGTGAGAGCTGTTTGGCAGTGGTACTCTCTGCCCCGGAGTGTAGTGGAGGTTCCTCCATTGGAGGCTTTTAAACAGAGGCTGGATGGCCATCTGTTGGGGGTGCTTTGAATGTAATTTTCCTGCTTCTTGGCAGGGGATTGGACTAGATGGCCCATGAGGTCTCTTCCAACTCTTATGATTCTATGAAGAAGGCAAATTTCAATGCATTGTGGAAGAAACCCAATGTTGTGAAATAATCCCAACTAAAGGTGCATTATGTCTTACTGTTCTCACACTTTATCAATGGGTATTTGGTTCATCGCATGCATACTTAACCCTTTATTTTATTTATTTATTCACGGTATTTCTATCCGCCTTTCTCAGCCTGAAGGCGACTTAAAGCGGCTTACAAATGGGCAGCAATTTGATGCCACAACAGTCACAAAATACAAGTAAAACACATTTAGCACAACAAGATAAAAATCCATACAACAAAACCATTAAAAACATATAATCACCAGTGTCTTCCTGTTTATGTGACTAAATTATGTATATGTAACCAAGCAACATAGAATGCCATCAGTTACATTGTTAGTAAAGGCTATATATCCTGTTTTGGGATGAATGTCTCCATTGAAGGTTTAAGCTACTATTTCATTTGCTTTACTTGGGTGCAGGTTCCATGGAGTTTAGTACCGCTTGCACTGCATAAACATGGATAGGATTAAGTAGTAAATAGTGTTGCTTTTAACAATGTTAAAAATCCATAAAATGCCAAATGCTACAATTATATATTGATACTTTAATAACATGTTATATTCATAGGTTTGGCATTTGCCTTGTTTTTGAATTCTATTACCTTGTGTCATGTCATTGCTAGCTGCCTTGAGTCCAGTGGAATAAAGGTGGGATAAACATAAAGATGACGGCAACAACAACAACAACAATCTGAGATCACAACACAGCCATATATTTTATTCTCATTGTCACTGCATTTATTTAGATCTCACATTCCTATCTTTAAAAAGACTAAAAAAAAATCCCAAAAGGAATTCAATAGTGTATTATCAGCACGGGAGTTTTCAAATATAAGCAAGATACCTCTCTCACCCAAACACACTGATGTGCCAGCATCACAATAGACTCTCCATGACGTCATAATATAGCCATGTATGTATAAATGTTTGTGTTTATGTGTTTACATTTATTTCTTGCTGGGATGTCAGATAGAAAAGACATCTCTCACACCAGTCTCACTTGGGCCTTGTTTCAGAAGCATCACACAGAGAGATTCAGACAAAGAAGATGTCAGATCGCAGAATGGGGTCATCTTCACTTTGCAAAAATCTCACATTAATAATCATTCTCAGTCTTTTCTTTCTTACAGGAAGAAAAAGAAAATCAGAAAATTGTCTACTGGAACCTAGGGATGGACAAGAATATTTCTTCAATTTTGAGCAAAATAGAGGATCCTCTGGAAGAGATTTTGCCAGTTGTTCCTTCCTTTGCTCACTTGCAGCCATCCAGGAAAGTATCCCTGGTGCCTTCCTTCGCAGAGCAGGTAAGTATTTCCCAGCTGGGATAAGGCTGCTTTTTGGACTATGTCTCCGTAGGGCGACATACTTCAAAAAGCAGGGCTTCAGCTTCTTTCATCGGGGTCCCATGCCTTCAAAGTGAGCCCCATTGGGCTAAAGCCAGGCCTCATCAACTCAACATACATTGGTTTACATGGGATCCACCCCCACCCCCCTTCTATGTTTGGAAGGCTAAGGCACCAGAGAAAGGAAGGAAGGAAGGAAGGAAGGAAGGAAGGAAGGAAGGAAGGAAGGGAAGGAAAGACGGAGAAAGGAGGATGGATTCCACCCTCATTTGGGCCTCCAAACTGAATCAAGAGACGCAGCTGAAGACCTGTATTCAAGACAAAGCAGTTTCCTGGATAGAAGAAGCTTATCACGAACACAAGAGAAAGCCAGGGCTCCAGAATAGATCATTTTCCAGCATTCCCCTCTTTTAACCTGGCAATGCAGGCCACAGCTGGTTGCCTGAATTGGAGCCGAGAAGGAATTTTTCCCCGTTGTCCCCAAATTGGCTCTGAGAGGAAATGGGGTTTTCGCCTTCTCTGCATTGCCTTCCCCCTGATTGCTGCAAATATCCTTTGATTTGTAGCTCAGGAGGAGTTAAAAGATGGGTTTTCCCGGGAGAAAGAATGGATCACCTCTTCTTTGTTTAATAAAGTTCATCAATTCATGCTCAATTCATCCAAGTGTGTTGTGTTGTTTCTTGACGTCAAAGACCAATAAAATATACGGCTGCTAAGGAATCTCATTCAACCTCACTTTTTGGATACTGTCTGAAAAATTTAAAAATATTTCTATCATTCCCATTAAAAACACCTTGTGCAAAAAGAGAGTGTGTGTGTGTGTGTGTGTAAGAGAGAGAGAGAGAGAAGAAGAAGAAGAACAACAACAACAAGAACAACAAGAACAACAACAACAACAACAACAACTTGATTTTCTCCCTGCTTGTGAGGACATATTTAGCTCTGCCATGTTGGAAAATTAAATGCAAAGGGGAACTTTATAAAGGATATTAGGATTATTTAAACTAATTTTATCAATATTAAGCAAATAAGCGAGTTTAAACAACTCATTGATTAAGTAAGAAAAAGTAATCTCCTCATTTCATTTTAAGGTGCCTGACTAAATTTTCCAAACAGACTTATGGTATGTGTGTATGCATGTATGTGAAGGTTTGAGCAACTGTAAAAGGTAAAGGTAAAGGTTTTCCCCTGACATTAATTAAGTCCAGTCATGTCCAACTCTGAGGGTTGGTGCTCATCTCGCAATTCTAAGCCAAAGAGCCGGCGTTGTCCATAGACACCACCAAGGTCATGTGGCCGGTATGACTGCATGGAGCACCGTTACCTTCCCGCTGGAGTAGTACCAATTGAACAACTCACATTTGCATGTTTTCAAACTGCTAGGCTAGCAGAAGCTGGGGCCAGCAGCAAGAGCTCACGCCGCTCCCCATATCCAAACCTGCGATCTTTTGGTCAACAAGTTCAACAGCTCAGTGGTTTAACCCACTGTGTCTACCAGGGCTCCCAATTAAGTAGCAACCTTGGATGGTACTTAATGCCAAATGCTTCATGACATCATCAGGAACGACAGCTGGGAATCAGATTTAGCCCTGGAAACCTCGAGGTTGGTGACGGACCTCAACTCTAATGCTAAGCTCTATCAGAGCATCCCCAACTGCAGTTTATTAACATCCATGTTGAGAAGCTGCGCTGAAATATACAGAAGAGATGAGTATTCAAATGCCAAATACTGTTATCAAACAAGATATTTTTATAGTCAATTGCAGGGTTAGGGGGAAAATACAGATGTAAAATATTAGCTTTTTCCCCTTGAAGATCGCAAGAAAAATAGCAAGAAATAACAAAGAAGGCAATAGCAGCCAAAATTCTTTGAGAAAGGGATGAGTTGAAAAATATGTAGTTAATATTGAAAAATTATTGCAAAGCAGCATTTTATTCTTGTCAACTATACACAGATCTCTCACTGGAAGGAAGTCTATAGACCTATTCAGGAATCATAACAACAAATAGGTTATGCCTTCTCCCCATGTCTACTTACTACAACCCAATCTTTTCATGTATACTGCAAAGGTCAGAAAGCAGTTTCTTCAGAACTTGGAAACATTATTTGTTTGGTCAGAGGACATACCAGCATGATGTAAGAGTTTTGAATGTAGGACTAGAAGGCAGGAGAATACGGTTCAAATCCCAGCCATGGAACTGAGAGACCTAAGTAAGACTCTCAGCCTTAGGGGAAGGCAAAGGCAGCCTCCCCTAAATAAAGCTTGGCAAGAAAACTCCATAATATAGGGTGTTTTAAAACGATCTACTCGATGTGGAGTTGCCAGTGGTCAGAAGTGAGTTGAAGGCATACAACAGTATCCTGTCAACTAGAGTTTTCTGCAGCTTTTAGTCCAAAAAAGCTCTGAGTATGTACATGACCGTGGCTGAAGCCAGACAGGATCCTCAATACAATCAGGAATGCTTAGAAAACTCAAGACCGGAAAAGGCAGTGATGCTGAGATGGGAACCCAGATTAGAAATGCTTGCCATTTTGTAGAACTTGGTATCACTACATTTATCCAAACATGGGCTATTTTTGAGAGCTAGAATTCTCATTCTCTGAGCTAGCATGGCCACTGACCATGCTGGGTGAAAAATTCTGAGAGTTGTAGTCCAAAAAAATAAGTTTTTAAAGCTGTTTCTTTTGATAGTGTGGAAAATAAGAGGAACCCTTCTGAAATCAGACCAAGGGCCTCTTCACACAGCCTATGCAGGCCATGCCATTGTGCCAGTAGTCAACGGTGAAAGGGAAGGCATGTGGGGTGCCTCATGGTGGGGATGGGACAGGAAGCATTGGCACTTTCTCCTTGCCCTCATCAGATGAGACAAAGGGTGGCAACGCGCAGAAACACACACTGCCCATTACCCTTTCCTCCATCAGATGGAGAAAAGGAGAGGAAAGTGTGGATAACTACATTGGAGCTACCCGAAAAACATTTTATTTATTTATTTATTTGCCATACTTGTACCCCACTCTTCTCTACCCCGACAGGGGTTCTCAAGGCAACTTACAATGGCACAACATCATGCCTCAACACAATCACCTAAACATTTCAAAAATTGCAATATATTAAAAAGAATTAAAACAGATTTTAAAAGATAAAAACTTAGAAAACATGCCATCCAAGTTCATGGTCTGAATCTGTTCCAAGGTCAATTGCACAAGGTTTTAATTCAAAAATACTGCACTGTCTTAGTTTCCAAAGGCCTGCTCACAGAGCCAGGTTTTGACTCTTTTCCTAAAGGCTAATAGGGAGGGAGCTGCTCTGATGTCACTAGGGAGGGAGTTCCACAACCGAGGGCCACCACTGAGAAGGCCCTGTCTCTTGTTCACACCAGCCATGCTTGTGAGGCCGGAAGGACCGAGAGGAGGGCTCCCCAGAAGATCTTAATCTACATGCTGGTTCATAGGGGACGATATGTTTGGACAGGTAGCCTAGGCCGGAACCATTTAGGGCTTTATAGACTAAAGCCAGCTCTTTGAATTGTGCTTAGTAGCAAACTGGCAGCCAGTGGAGCTGACGTAACGGAGGGTTGTGTGCTCCCTGATCGCCGCTCCAATGAGCACCTGGCTGCTGCTCGCTGGACCAGTTGGAGCTTCCAAACAGCCTTCAAAGGCAATCCCACGTAGAGCATGTTGCAGTAATCTATACGGGATGTAACCAGAACATGGACCACTGTGGCCAAGTCAGACTTCCCAAGGTATGGACGCAGCTGGCACAAAAGTTTTAACTGTGCAAAAGCTCCCCTAGCCATCGCCGAAACCTGTAGTTCCAGGCTCAGTGATGAGTCCAGGATCACTCCCAAGCTGCGAAACTGCGCCTTCATGAGGAGTGTAATCCCATCCAGCACAGGCTGTAACCCTATGTCCTGTTCGGCCTTTTGACTGACCAGCAGAACCTCTGTCTTGTCTGGATTCAATTTCAATTTGTGGAAAAGAGTAATAGAGTGGAACATCATCTGCATACAGATGACATTGAACTCCAAAACTCTGAATGATCTCCCCCAGTGGCTCCATGGTGGAGGAGGAAGCGCATTTTGACACTTCCCCTCCACTTCAGGAGGAATGTGGGTGGGACCTGCCATGTCTCGTCTGGTGGCATTTGGCATGTCCCATGTGAAGAAGTCCCAAGGGTCTGTTGAGCTCACAATCTTCTTTCCAACAGTGGCCATCTAGTGGCATTTTAATCTTATTATCCTTTTATCAAGAGAGTAGAAACTTAAACACCAAGTGTTTGCTTTCTTGTGACAATGATAGGCAGCCAAATGATATCCACCCTTTAGGAGAAGATACTTCGAAACTACTTCGAAAAACAGTCATCAACATTTTAAAGAAGCATAGGAAGAAGAAAATATCTGTTCTTTTCCTCTTCCAAATGCTTTAATGGCTTGTTTTTATTATTCAGTGAAGATTTTAACAACCATTTGAGCATTTCTCCCTAAACAAGAGAAATTGTTCCTTGAGATGTTTATCAGAATTCACAGGTTTTCTAACACTTCTAAGCTTGTCTCCCCAAAGATGCATTAGCAATTGCTAGCATGGGACTAAAAAGAAACTCATCTTGCCACTTTACCAAAGTTAAGCTTTTCCAACACTTTTCACACAAAAGGAGAAGAAAATCAACCGTGTGTGTTTGTGTGTGTGTGTGTGCACGCCTTCAAGATTTAGGGTGACTTCATGGATTTCATAGGGTTTTCTTAGGCCAGGAGGTGGTTTTACCAGCTCCTTCCTGTGAAAGTTAGCCTTCAGCACCTGGTATTTGTTGGCCGTATCCAATGCAAGTACTCACCCTGCTTAGCTTTTAAGGTCAGACAGGATCTGGTGACTTTTTTTAGTACCAACTGATGACATCTGAGCTGACAGAGATGAATGATAGGAAAATGATTTTATTTTTATTTTTTGTGATGGGCACATCCAACTAAGACGAATAATAGGATATTCAGCATGGGCACAAGGAAACACCTCTGCCTCATAAACTATGGAATTTGTCTCAAGATGTAACTCCCAAACCTGTAAAGTTTTAGAAAATAATGGAACAAATTCACCAACTTTAAGCTCGTGGCTATTAATAATGCAGTCTGCATGCTATCCGTAAGAAGAGGAAACAATACACATGTTGCTGGAAAGTGTGAGTGGAGTGTGCTGTCGGTTGTGGACTTCATAGGCATAGTAGTTGATGGATCCCATGCCGGCAGACTACTGAACCCATTGCAGATTTTAGATCTTGATAAGTGCTCTATCCAAGGGACTAAACCTATTCTTGGGATAAGGTTCAGCACCAATGGCCCCATCAACACTGCCAGATAAAATCCAGATTATCTGCTTTGAACTAGATTATATGGCAGTGTAGACTAATATAACTCAGGGCCCTTCCAGACAAGGCCCAAAATGTGTGCCCTGTTGGGCCTTTACCAGAGGTATCCAAACGATGCCACTGGTAAAAGAGGATTAAATCAAGTCAAAGCAGGTAAACCTTTCTTTGTCTCAAATTTGGTACCTCATTAGACCCAAACCTTCCTGACAGTCGATACCCCATTAGAGCTAATCATTCTCTCATGCACTAACAAACATGATAACTTCTAAATAACTGGCATTGCGTTTGTTTTTTTTTTTTAAAAAAAAAGAAAATCGAAAAGTGCATTGTTCCTAGAAATCAGTGCATCTGGGAATAGAGAAAAAGCATTAATTAAAAAAGAAAAAAAGAATTTCGTTAGCCTTAAATAAAAAAAATAATGAAAGAGGCCCTTTAAATGGTAATTTGGTTATGACAGCATTGAACCCGTTTGAAGACTAGTCTGTCGAGAGAGTTGTGTGCTTGTTGCAGCTCGTTATACAAGAGCTTCATTTTGACTCTTAATGAATCCCTTCAGATGTTAATTATTTTCTATGCGGCAGAGCCTTCGAAAGGATCCTTTAGGTGTTGTAATAATTAGTACTTTCATTTTCAAAGAGCTTTAACAGACAATCGTCCTTCCATTTCCCCCCATAAAAAAGTAAATTTGTAGTGTAAGATTGGATGGGTTTTCCCCCCTCTAAGGGATAGAGGCAAAGGCGTATCACAGAGGGACAAGAGGAATTTGTGGGCTTGTTCTCACAGCTCCTCCTGTTAGCCACTGTGAATGTCTGATTTCAGCAGAGGCTGAAGCAGATAGTGATGGATTCTGGAGTGTCATCCTATTGGTGATCTTCTGCTCACAAAAAAATATCTGCACTTGATTTTTTAGCACTCTCCACTGTCCTTTCCTCTTTCTAAAACAGCTCCTCTCTATCAACACCCTCTACTTCAATATTGTCAGGGACTGGGAAAGGCTGCCTTAAGGACGAGCACTGTCCTCATTTCCTTAGATCTCTATAGATACTTCTGAGGCTGAAGTCTGTGCATATATGTAAGCAAGCAATCCTAAACATAGAAACATAGAAAAATCAAAATACTATTCAACCCGTATTTTTCTCTATACAGACTGTATCTGAGTTACAAACATCTGACTTACAAATAACTCATAGTTAAGAACAGAGGTGAAACAACAGGATGCGAGAGAAGGGAAATGAGTTATCATGGGGAGAAGGTGTCTCCGATGAAGCTTTATCACCAATTCTTGCTTCCACGAACCAAATTTATCAAACTCTAATTATCACAAGGACAGAAAGTGAGGGCAAATCTTCTGAACATGGGCACAGACAGCAGAGCAAACAGCACAAGGGTGTTAAACCTTCCCTGTGCTATCCAATGCTTATACATTAGGCTGAATCTTGAGCTGTTTCTGTTTTCTGGATTCTGGGGGCCCTGTGGATCTGTTTTCACGCCCCTCCAGAAAGCAGACAGGTACCCAAATAACGGTTTTTCAGTCTGTAGCCAGAAAATGCGGTTTGATTCAGCCCATTGGTAGCAATGGAGGGGGGGGGGGTTTCCTGGGCTCCTCTTCCTGTCATTTTTAGGGCTATCGGGATGAATGCCCACACTTGAAGGACACATCTACCACTGTTGGCCCACTGTTTCATAACATTTGGGTCATCCCCTGATTTTTTTAAGGATGTTTTTCTTTCAAGAAATAAAGTCTCCATTAAAAAATCCCAAAAAGGCATCCCCTACCCTGTAACTTCTCCAGGAGCAACAGAAGGGCACCATTCCTTCCTGCCACATGTCAAAGATGCGCTTCCACATCGTGCAGCCCACTATTATAATTTCTTTACTAATAAAAAACAACAACAGCAACTTCTTCCAAAGCTTGTGCAATTTGCATTTCTTGTTCTCACAACATACTGGAAGAGGCCAGCAGCCCACCATCCACAAACAAGCAGCATGTCCCCTTATTAGAAAAAACACTTCTGTATGATTCAGAAATTATTAGGTATTGGTGGTAAGTTTAGGTATGTTGATTTGTAGTTTTTCTGAAAATGAGGCTTTGCTGTTTGCTGGAATTTCTATAATTTATAATAATATTTTAAAAGTACTGCTTTCTGAAAGAGAGGAGGGAGGAGAGATAAGAGAAGAAGCCAAAGGTTTTAGTAGAGGTTAAAGGATGACTCAAAGCTCAGAGCCACCCTAAAAGAAAAACACACTTACCCACAAGATCCCAAAAGCCTCACATCCACCCACCCACACTTTCCTACTCTCAGTCACACTAAATAAATAATTAAGAAAATAAAGGAAAATAAAAAAGATTCAATGTTAGAGAGAGGCCAAGCTAAGCCAAAAGCTAAAACAGAGAAAGAGCGGCAAGGCGCAACTGAGCAATGGAGGTGTTCACCCCACTAAATAGACACAACTTATGTAAGACGCATCACAGCCTTTTCTTCTATTTTGATTAGCTCAACTTGCAGGGCTCACAGGGAAATCCCATTTGAGCATGCTGTAGCCTCTCTGTGTGCCGCATGCTTCCGAATAGTGCAGAAGGACTGTGACCAGCAGTCATGTTGTCCGGCTCTGTCAGAAAAAACATGGCAACGGAGCCCTTGCCATTACGGGCATTTGAAGAAGCTGAAGAAGCCAAAGGAAAACAGCCAAAATAAATATGTGCAGAAATATATTTTACACACACACACACACACACACAGAGAGAGAGAGAGAGAGAGAGAGAGAGAGAGAGAGAGAGAGATTTGGCTGGAGTTACACTGAAAAAATGTGCCTGTTCTGATTTACATCTAAATCCAACTTAAGAACAGACCTGCAGAACCTGTTTTGTTTGTAAATTGGGGAATGTCTGTACACAAATTTCTTTCTCCTTTTATGTCACATCTTAAACTTCATTTTGACCATTTAAAATGTTTTTATTAAACACATAGTTTCTTAACTATCTATAAAACAAAAACAAGACGCATTATGCTTCAAAACCACAGCACACATATGCTAAAACCTACAAACTACAAATAACCTCCCTCCTTATAATTAGTGTTTATAACCCACAAATAAATTACTTCCTGTTTATGGTATGTAGTTACACTTCTACGATAAGCAAATTGCATATTATTTACTTTCTCTTATTGTGATAGCATTTATGCTTTCGGCGGTTGGGTCATTTGAAGTTGTTTCTACTCTAATAAAACATTTTGGATAAGCAAATTGCTGCTATCTTATGAAACCTAAAATTGATTCATTTCCCCTGTGTTATATTTTTTAAAAGTTATAAACATGCCCCATTTTCTATAAAAATTAACCAAAAATGTGTCCCCAGTCAACGTTGTTAATCCTTTCTGGCAAATTCATGTATCTACACCAACCATTCTTCTTGTTTCAACATCAGCATTTATTTCCATCTTTGGGCATACAGAGGTCTCATGGCTAATTGGCTATAATCATTCATTTTAGATTTCCTCCATGCTGCCTCTTTAATTTTTGCTTTTTTCAAAGTGGTAATAAATATTCTAAACTAGTCATCAGATCTCACCTGTTCTCGAAAAGTAAGCAGTGTCAGCCCTGGCTAGTACTGGTATGGGGAACCACCAATGAAGACCAAGTACTGTAAGCTATATTTCAAAGAATGGCATTGGCAAAACCACCAGAGTATTCCTTGCCTAAGAAAAACTTATGACATTTGGAGGGAGGGGTTTACCATAAGTCAACAGGTGACTTGAAGCCACATATAAACACATATGAGCATCAGATGTCAACTTGAAGCAGGAAACTTGTTTTTCCCAATGAAGAAGGGTTTCTTTCTGTTTCTCTTCTTTTTCCCCTCTTTCTTTTCATTGTCATTATTATTCTCAGTTACAGTTTTGTGTTCCCTACTGCTCTGTAATTCCTAAATATCTTGTGCTCAATTTTCATCACTACCTGTTACAATGTTTTGGTGATAACTGTCAAACTCAAGACATGTAGTATGAATCTGGCCTGCTATGTTATTTTATGTGGCCCTCCAGATGTTGGACTACAACCCCAGTATTCCCCATCATTAGACATCATCACAAGAGCTGATGGAAATTGTGGTACAATAATATCTGGAAGGCTGCAGTTTTTTTCTGTTAAGTCAGGAGAGTGGGGTTTGACTTTAGATCCAAGGCTTGTGGATATTATCTCCGACTTTGAAAAGTCCTTTAACCTTTCCCCAACTTCAGAGCCACAAATGCTGTTGGGTTGCATTCCCCATTATCCCCAGTCTGCACGATGAATAATAAAAAGCATGGGAATTGTTGTTCAATAATATTTGAGGACCTAAACTGGGTAAAAACTAAAGAGCACTGATTACTATGTAAATATTGCTTGGCCTCTATAACTACGGATTCTCCATTCATGGCTTTAGTAGCCCTTTGAAGGCAACCGTAGGGCTTATGTGGCCCTCAATGGAAATGAATTTGATAACCCAGCTCTACAGCATTAAAATGTTCTTTCTAGACTAAAGGCATTGAAGAAAACTGGTTCCCCAATCTCCTATCCCTGCTGAGCCTCTCCAAATGTTCTCATAAAGGTTGATGAAAAGCTACCTTTCAAAAGGTCAATTGTTGCTCTTTGAGAAGCAGATCAGCTTAAACAATACCATTCTTATCCCTCAAAATCTTTAAAACCTTGAAAAATAACCACTAAAAATCACTCCAGGTAGCAATTTTCAGTTAGTTTTTTAGCCTCAAATGGACCATTTCAACCCATCACAGGGACAAATATCATCTTCCTCTTCCCAATAGTTGGTTTGTGAAAGACCAATGGCTCCAGTTTTTTTTAAAAAAACAACAACAAGCAGATAGTAGTTTTGGGGAAGGTATCAGCTCAATTTCCCATATTTAGCATCCTGATGTCCCATGTCAGTTTGAAACAACTCACTATCACTTCATGCATCCAGTATATGTATAAACAGAGCCATCTTGTTTACATGCCAAATGACAGAACTCACATTGGTGAAGATTGTGTTGGAGATGAAGCGATGTGACCCCTGCATGGTTCCCATCCATCTTAGATCAACTTTCTTTCTTTTCCTTGATTAAGAGTATTTATTTATTTATTTATTTATTTACTTTACTTTACTTTACTTGTATACCGCAGTTTCTCAGCCTAACAGGCGACTCAACGTGGTTTACAACAAAGGTACAACAGTCAACAATATACAATTTAAAACCATAAAAGCATAATACACAATATTGACACAACAATAACAACCCAATGCATCTCATGACTAAAATCGTGATCCAGTTTCGTCGTCCATATTACCATTCCTGTAATCATCACATTCATTGCACCGATTAACCAAATGCCTGTTAATAATAATGTCATCCATTAGTGTGATATCTCTGATTTTTTTCAATAAATAAAAAAATATATATCAGGCATTGGAATTAAACCAGAATGCTATGTTGAAGTGAGCCCCTTTCCCATTTTTTTGCAAACCCTGTTTTCAGGAATTCTGGGTGGTTCATGACCTTACAACATCTCTTTTGGGTTGTGTGGTGCACAAATGGTAAGGTGGAAAGCTTGGACACCCTGGGGGCCATTAGAGGGAAAATTAGCTTTTCTTTAATGAGGCATTAACTTTCCCATGACAAAAATCCAGGACAATACTCAGGATGAGCTGCAGACTGCAGACAGCTTGTTTCACAGCATGGATGGAAATGCATGCCAAGAGGTAAATCTGGAGAAGAAACAAATTGCCCAGAAAAAAAATCAAACACTGAAATACAGCACATCTTCATTTTACAAGGTAGATTCATGATTTGACTTCCACTCAGAAAACTCTACTCATGGAAAGTGGCTCTTCCCAGTTTTCAGCAATCTCTTCCTCCATAATTTGGGGAAAGATTCTTGAGATTGTTGCTATTAGATCTTCTCTTTCCCTTTCTTGACCCACACAATTAGATTAGGCTCTGTGCAATCATGGCTGAAATTTCAACTATCAACATGGATTGAATTCACTCACTTCTCCTCTGGGTTAGACTAGCATGGTCAACTGAAAGTGGGAGGTGGTAATCTTGTGGAGGCAAAAAGAGATTTTTCAGTTATAGGGTCTGAATGAGGTATACTAGTGAGTATCTTCCCAAGAATGTAGCAAAACAATGTTGATGGGAAGAAGTCAGATATTGGGGCAAGAAACACCAGAGAGGTTACAAACAGGAAACACAGTATAGAGCTCTTCTCAATCTTCAGAATTTGGAGAAATTACTTTTTCAGGTGAGGGTTCCCAGTATACCTCAAATATCATGGCCACTGTTGTAGTATAAGACTGGAATCCAATTGAAGCACTATACTGGGGCAGACAGTGACAGCTGAAGGGAAAAGGCCATTGGTTTACTAGTCATGAGAAACTGAAGAAATAGGCTGTTCCCTCCATTATTGTTGTGCGCCGTCAAGTTGTTTTAGACTTATGGCACCTCTAAAGTGAGCCTATCATGGGGTTTTCTTGGCAATATTTGGTCAGAACCCTAACCCTTGCCTTCCTCTGAGACTGAAAGGTCACCCAGAGGGATTTCATGGCTGTGGTAAATTTGGAGCCTTGTTCACTAGAGCCTTATCCAACTCTCAATCTATTATGACACCCTGGCTTTCTCTTCCTATCATCATGTTATCCTAGAAAATGTTGATCTGCTTGTGTTGAGTAGTAAGCAAGATTCTGACCCAAAAAGATAAATTTTCCAAGCTTTGTTCCTTTTCCTATGCTAAAGAAAAGGAAAACATAAGAGGGTCTCATTCAAGGACATTATATTTTGTCAGTGAGGCAAGGTGTTGTTGTGTGCCTTCAAGTTGTTTCCAAGTTATGGTGAACCTATCATGGGGTTGAATCCTGGTCTCCAGAGCCATAGTACACTGTTCAGACCACTAGACAATGCTGGCTCAAGGCAAGGCAAATAAAGTCTGATCTGGAAGGTTGCTTAAGAAGTAGACTGTTATTCCCATCAACTCTCTTCAGCAAGCTCTCTGGACCATGCAATCAATAAATGTAATGTCAGCTCCTCAGAAAGCATATATTGTTGGCAGCCAGTTCAAGTGTTTATTCTGCCATACAGAAGGATTGGGATAATTGGATTACTATTCACCGACAACAGGACACATAATATGGATGGAAGGAAAAGACATTGTGATAAACCCAGGACTCTGTTCCTGGCAACAACATGATGAGTTCTAATTGCCACCCATGACATCAGTATTATCTTACACTACTCTTTGAAGTCAGAGTTACTATTTGTAACTTTCTGTATCCTGTTACATTCTGAAATTACTGTGTAAGGTATTTAAATACCTAGTCTGTAATATTGTACCCCCATCAGTTCATCTGAAGAAGTGGACTAATGATCATGAAAGCTCATACTGAAATGAACCAGTCATCCTCAAAGGTGTTACTAAATCCCCTTCTTTTCACCACCTTCATTTTCCTTTTTATGTTGTCCTAATGGGAATCATCTGATGAAGGAAGAATCTACCAGCAATCTGCAAGGTCCGTTGACCGTTATTCCTCTCAATATATCTCTCGAGCCAGAAAGGATGTTGCGCCTGAGTATATAACAATGGCTTGTTTTATTTAGCATCGCTATTAAGAACAGCACAAAGGTGATGAATGACAAATGCAACATTGGCCTGTGAACAAAGCAATGTAGACCTCAGAGGATAAGAAATAGTTGCTTTGAGCTGACCTCATATTTTCTTAACCTGAATATGAAGAGAGGGGGCTTGGAAATCCTTCTGCACAGATGAGATACATAAACAATATTATCCATCACCGCTTCCTTTGTTATGTAAGGAATACCTCATCTTCTGAGGGTGAAAGTGCAGAGGACTTCCCAAAGGAAGTTGAGTAAAAGGGATGTGGAAATACCATGTCCTCTTGTCAAGGGATGGGAGGGGATATAGGAATATACAGCATTAATAGGACCGGTCAAGGATTTCCTGCTACCGGCAACCTAGAAGCAGATAAAATCTCTCACTCACTCAATTCATGGTGTATAAAACAATAAATTATAATAATAGAATAATAGAGTCAGAAGGTACTCCAAAACCCAACCAGTCCAACCTCCTGCCATGCAGAAACACACCATCAAAGTATACCAACCACCTATCACACTTTGAGGCAACCTCCATGGTCTATGGCAGTGGTTCCAAGGGACCACTTTGACCAGGGATTACTTGACCAGTGGCAAAGAACTGGAAAGATAAAAGGGAAATCCAATTAGATGAATGGTATAGAGAAATTTGGAATATAGCAATAAATGATAAAAACAAAATATACTTAAGTAGATAGAAGATTGTAAAAGAATTACAAGCATGCTATGTGTTAACTGGGGAAAGTTCTAAACTAGATTGAAAGCATCTTATGCTTATTGTTATTTTAGATTAGCCACTATATAAAATGTTAACATTCTTAATGATTTTACATATAAGCAGTATTAAGACATCAAAAATGCTGTTCTCAGAATATGAATTTAACCTTGAATGTGTTTTAATGGTTTTTAACTGGTAATTTCTTAATACTGTTTATATTTAATTTAATGCATGCACAAAGCCACATATACACAAACACACACACATATACACACACATATACACAAAACACATATACACAGACTGGGCCACAGCAACGCGTGGCAGGGGAAGGCTAATATAATAATAATGTGGCAGAATAACTGTATTTAATACAATCTAATAAAAGAATACACCATATAACACAGGCACATGGCAACAAACAAAACAACCTCTGAGGATGCTTGCCACAGATGCAGGCGAAATGTCAGGAGAGAATGCTTCTAGAACATTGCCATACAAGCCGAAAAACCTACAACAACCCAGTTTCCACGTTTACATGTTTTTAAGGCTGATCTGATTACTGTAACCATTTTACACGCTTCCTATTAGGGGTGACACAAGACATTTTGCTTCCAAGAGAGAACAGAAAATGGCACTTTTGACAGATCCAAGCTAGGGAGCCCAAACTACTAAAGCTACTTTGACAAAAGGGCTAGAAAATCCAGCAAATATATCTCCATATTCTTTAGAGTAAAAAATACCAGAGTCAGTAACTAGCATGCTCTGCTATTTGCTGCATGCTTTGTGAATGTGCTCCTAACAGAAGTCCTAGACCAGTTTATAATTCCATAGATATAGCGGTATAATTTATGTCATGGTCTAGGGAGAGGAATTAGGAATGTCAGGTTTTGTCTAAATTTGGTATGTTTCATCATTCTCTAGAGATGTGAGCCTATGGATTTGGTTGCATCCATTTCAGAGTTTCTTATTAGGTAGTGAGGACATCCAGTGTTTCATGTAAGAGAAATCCCCATTGGCAATTTAAAGCCTCCATTAATTATTGCAGCCACTTACAGAGCTCAACACATCACCTGGCTTAACGCTCTGAGTGCAGATGTTCATCTAAATGCTATATTGAAAAACAGTGAAGCTGTTGGGAGAACCATTGGTTTCCTTCTGTGCCAATACAGTGGCTCATGTGATATAAAGACTACTCATAAATTTTCTTACTCTGTCAGAACATTGGTTAGTTTAGACCTCAAGTGCTTAAATTAACTGGCATGGGTCCCAAAGGTCTCATACAGAGAGGCGTTTTTCCCATCTATTAAACTAGAGATGCCATTGCCAGGTACTAAAGTTGGGACCTACTCAGAGGCAAGGCAAATACTTTGCCCAGAACTTGGAGAAGTTACTTTTTTGGAGGAGTGTTCTCTTCTCACTGTAAGGCAGAATGACCAGCAAGACTTATTTTATTTATTTATTTATTTAGAATGTTTATATCTCGTTCTTCTCTACCTCCGTGGAGGGACTCAGAACAGCTAACATCCGCAAAAATTCAATGCTACACAATAAATAACATTTTAAAAACAACATACATAAAAATAAGTTATAAATACTTATAAAAGACAGATCGCCAAGTTAAAAACATCGTCAAACTAAATCCAAACATTGTGGTCAAATAAATCTTACTCTTTACTGGTTCAATCCATCAGTCTGCGAATACCTGATTCCAAAGTCAGGATTTCAGTTTCTTCCTGAAGGAGGAAGAAGGGGGGAAGGAGGGGGCAGACCTAACCTCACTGGGGAGAGAGTTCCCTAGCTGGGGGCCACCTCAGAGAAGGCCCTGTCTCTCATCCCTACCAAACGTGACTGCGAAGGTGGTGGGACCGAGAGCAGGACCTCTCTGTAAGATCTTGATGGTTTATAGAGGAAGATATGTTCGGACAGGTAAACTAGGCCGGAACCATGTAGGGTTACAGTCCAGAGAGTATTCCTCCCCACCCCCAAAGTCTGATATGTGTTTGGAGAGATATGACACAATATGTTAAATTTGTAGCAATGTAATTGATTAGTAAAATTAATCTTTATCTCTCACACTCTCTGTTACAATTACGTGTTCTTTACTAGGAGCACTGGACATCAGAATGGGAGACTGAAACTTCAGGTCACTTGTCAAGTTATGGTGATTCCACATATATAGGATTTTCTTAGGCAAGGAATATTCTGAGGTGGTTTTCCCAGTTCCTTCCTCTGCAATATAATCTATAGCACCTGGCGAACTATGTCCCATCTAAGTATCACCCAGAGCTGACCCTGCTTAGCTTCCAAGATCAGATAAGATCTGGTGCCTTTAGGATATTTAACCTCCTCCCACCCCACATACTATGTTTCTTATGTTCACATCACTTACATAGTGTCAATGGAGGCTTCCATCTGTAGGTTGTTGTAGGTTTTTTGGGCTGTATGGCCATGTTCTAGAAGCATTCTCTCCTGACGTTTTGCCTGCATCTATCTATCAGGTAGAGTGGAGGGGTACACCGAATGGGGGTATAACCAGACTTTAAAATATCCCATGCAGCTCATCCAGCCCTTGTTCACTCCTGACTTAAACCCTTATGATATCCAGACTGTTTTCTGTGCAAGAAATGTCCAGAAGCGATGTTTAAAATCTCCTGTAAGACTGCATAAAATGTATAAAATTATTGTGGCATTATGTTTGTAATACTGATTTATGGAACACAGATTGGAGCATATCTATGACATTTTAATCTATGTCCTAATCAGCCACATTTCTAGCTTGAAGTTCTGGACTATCAGTGTACATTTAGTATTTGATACAAGTCTTTGGACAAAGTGACCTCTAAGCTGCCCACAGACCTGTAATTGAGTTTTCAGAGGGATGGACTCCTAAACCACTGCCGTGCCTTTGAAAATCCCAATCTAAATAGTTATTGCCTGCTTTAAAACAAAATACACAATCTATGCAGAGGAAAGATATTACTAACAGCTCATTATTCTTGTACAAACACAATTCTGACCTTAAAATGGTAGGTTTAAACAAATGGCATACTAGCACTTAGGATCATTTATAACAAGGCAGCTTTTGGAAATCCTGCCCTTCTGGTTGATCAATAACCATGCAAAAGCCCTGGAAGAGGTCAGGCTTTAGGCTAGCTCTTTCAGAGCAGAGAGTGCCATTCCCTTAGTAGTTACACTATTGATTGCATTCAGGCTTTTTCATTCTACTGAATGACTATTTTCTGAAGAACAAGAAGTGTCTATAGATAGTACTGGTAATTGATAGTGATAGTAGTCAATCTTACTCTTGTGTGCCCAGACTGCCACAATTCACAGATGAAAACCAGGACACATATGGACAGTAAACTTCAGAATAGAGTCCAGACAGAAAAAGTTTTGAGTGAGAAAGAGCATGCAAGCTAGGAGAAACTGGGTGTAATTTGTTGATGCCTGAGCCAACTGAGAAGGGTATGATTCTACTTCCTTTCTCTTTTCCACCTTGCTGAGTACAAACTGCATTTGTACTTTGAATTCACTTTGCAGCTGGATACAAAAGGCTCTTGGAGGGAGAGAAAAAGAGGAGGACACAACTTCATCATGCCCAGAGTCAGAAGCAGATGAAAGGCCCATCCATCCATCTCATATCCTGGTCTTTCAGGGAAGAAGGAAGAGGTAGACATAGTACCATTGTGCTTCAGCTCCAGCAGAATATGAAAGGCCCTCCTTCCATCCCAACTGCCATTGCTTTGGCCTTTGAGCAGGGGTTTTCAACCTGTAGGTCCCCAGATATTTTGGCCTTCAACTCTCAGAAATGCTTACAGCTGGTATACTGGCTGGGATTTCTGGGAGTTTTAGGCCAAAACACATGTCTTGCCAGGTCCCAAGCCTACCATACAATCCCCAAAGCCCCTTCCCCACATGACAACTCTATATCTCTCAGCATCATGATTGAAGAAGCATTCCAATTTGCCCCTGTAGGTCAGACACAAAATGATTATAACAGTATTGAGACCCATGGTGGTCTTCCAGAAGCCACAGCCAGACCTGCCTGATCCTGCCGATTCCTCGTGAGACATGCAATGGCCTATATGAGAGATTCCAATGACTGCATTGTATGTCTGGGGAGGATGGACATAGTAAGTCGGGATGGGTCAGCAGTCGGTGTCGGGAAGAGGAAAAGGCAGTACCAAACTCATCAGCACTCAGAAAAAGCATGCACAGGTATAAGTGAAATGAGCAGGTCGGCAACCTGTTTATGTTTCTTTGTAATATATATGGCCAACAGTCTGTTTAGTCCTCACCAACTAATTTAGTATATTAATCTGGTCAGTGAGCTGCTCTGGGACCCTTTTTTGGCTGAATGGTATGTATAAATGAACTCACAAATTCACAAACCATACCCTATGACATGTAATCGAGAAACATTACCCAACTGATGAAATTCAATGGAGTCTGTCCTCTGGTAGAATGGCTTTCCCTCACATCCCAAAATTTCCTGCAGAGGATGGCAGCGATTTTCCAAAGCAAATATGCAGGAATGGGAGGGATGCAGAAGGTAGGGAGAGGTAGTAAATGTCTCATAGATTAAGCTTGTCACTTCACTTCTAACAACCTTGTTCGTTGAGGGTGTTTTGAGCCAGGGTCCTTCTCATACTCACTTATGGTCCCAATCAATACACATTCCAATATTCACACAGTTTCAAATATCAATACCAAAAGAAGAAATTGCTATTTCTTTAAATACATTATTTAAATGATAGTTTGCTGCCAAAACATATTTTCTTCTTTGATTGCACTTTCTTTTGTTGTTTTTACTGCAAGATGCAGGCAGAGCACAAGTATTAGCTTTGTTCAGATGCAATATTAGTACTCTGTATGGAACACCAAAGTATAGGCTAAGGCTTCTTAAATCCTTGAAGTGTTTATCTTGCAGAGGTTAAATAGATGCCACTTTCTATACCGCAGCTGTTCTTTTCCAGAGAGTACAAAGAAACCAAGAGGTCTAGAAGGAACCAAAAGTACATAAACTTCCCACCAATCCCCACTAACAGTAAACAAACGTGTGCGTGCACACAGAAAGCAAACCCTACAAGTTTTTCTTGATACTTCAAAAGAATTAAATATAATAAAATTTCAGGAGATGTCCAGGACAGTGTGGAAGTTCAGCCCCACAATATCTAATATAGCACCTGATGTCATCATGCTTAATGGGACATAACAAAATTGAGAGATTCTTTAAAGTAACTTTCCCCAGTCTATCGGCACTCCAAGTGCTTCCAATCGTCGCAAGCTATGATGGCTGGAGTTAATGGGCTTGTTGTTTATTCGTTCAGTCACTTCTGACTCTTCGTGACCTCATGGACCAGCCCACACTAAAGCTCCCTGTCAGCCGTGGTCATCCCCAGCTCCTTCAAGGTCAAGCCAGTCACTTTAAGGATACTATCCATCCATCTTACCCTTGGTTGGCCCCTCTCCCTTTTTCCTTCCTTTTCCCCCAGCATCATTATCTTCTCTAAGCTTTCCTGTCTTCTCATGATGTGGCAAAGTACTTCATCTTTACCTCTAATATCCTTCCCTCCAGTGAGCAGTCAAGCATTATTCCTGGAGTATGGACTGGTTTGATCTTCTTGTGGTCCAAGGCACTCTCAAAATTTTCCTCCAACACCACAGAAAATACCTTAGTGATACTGTTCTCCACTCAACAGAGTCAGTAACTTCTAGTAGCCATAATTCTCCCTCTAAACTTGGATGGTTACCCTCACCCAATGTTTACATCCCTCTTTTCCACTTAAAAGATAATACAGTAATAATAAAAAGAGATGTGTGTATGTGCCTTCAAATCTCCATTCAACTTATGGCAATCTTATAAATTTCATATATTTTTCTTAGGCAAGAAATATTCAAAGATGGTTTGCCAGTTCCCTCTTTTGAAATATAGCCTGAATAACCTAGTATTTCTTTGAAGTGTTTCATTCAAACACTATGCAGGGCTGAACCTGTTTAGCATCCAATATCAAATGGGTTCTGTTGTCTTTAGTGTACAGCCAAGCCCGAGTTGCAAACATCAGACTTAATAATGACTAAGAATCGGGGCGAGACAACAGGAAGTGAGAGAAATCTACCCTAAGGAAAGAAAATTCACTTCTGAAAGTGTTATCATGGGGAAGAGGTGTCTCCACTGAAGCTTTATCACAAATCCTTATTTCCACAAAAAGCATTTTGTTCAAAATCCAGTTATCACAAGGTTAGAAAGTGAGATCGAATCTTCTGAACAGGGGCACAGGCAGCAAAACAAACACCACAGAGGCGTTAACCCTTCCCAATGCTATCCAAAGCCAAAAATAGTTTTTGGCTGGAGTTACACTTAAAAAAAAGTATCTGTTCTGACTTACATACAAATCCAACTTAAGAACAAAGCTATCTTGGTTGTAACTTGGAGACTGCCTGTATTTAGGCTGTATATAGGGCTAAAATATGACCAAATACAAAATGGTCAACTGACCAATGTTCTCACTGTGGAAGAACATGCAGGTCAAGGATAGGACTCCATAGTCACCTACAGATCCACTGCCAAGACACTGCACTTAGAGGACCATAATACTTGCGTTATGAGTAACAACAGTAACAAAAAGAGATGACATGGACAAATGTATTCTTTCTCCTGAAATCTAGTTTTTATCTGTAGGAAGGTTTCTAGTCTGCATAAATGTTAGATCACACCTTCTGTGAGAGATGACATTACCTGGTTTAACATCAGAAGCTAGACAATATGTTTAGCACATTTTTACACTGGTACCATCTAACAAATGGTAAAAGACATTGTGCATTATTGTTCTAAATTACATAACTGTTGCTTTTATTGGTTGTGTTTTCATTGGAAGGCAAGTGACAGGCTTAATTTGCAAGTTTGATTGATGTTTGTTGTTCATTCATTCAGTTGTTTCCGACTCTTCGTGACCTCATGGACCAGCCCACACCAGAGCTCCCTGATTGATGTAACTATGATGAAATATCATTGTGAGAGGGGAAACAGCTCAATTTTAAGGAATATGCAATGCATTTAATTTCAGGTTTGAACATTAGTAAGAATTGGGTCTATATCTTGAATTGGTGCATGTTTCATTGAATTTAGTGGTGCTTACTGTCAGGCGGAGTATGTATAGGATTACAGCTTTGCAACATTATCATGCCCCATGAAGATTCTCACTGTTTACCCCTAGTTAAGTCCTTTTTAGTTAGAGAGATTAATATTTTATGTACACTTTCTGGAGGGTCAGACTACACAACCTCTTTGCATTTGAACCCTCCGTCACCCTGCCCCTTTAAGAATCCCCTCAGGAGCAGAGCTTCTAGGAAGGCACTTCTGGTTCTTGGAAGAGTCAGCCTTCTTGTGACTGGAAGGTGAAGAGAGAGGAAGGTCAGAAGATCTACAAATAGCATGTCCAGTCAAACCTGTATGAGCTGTATTCAAGTCCAGTCAGAGTTAAATATTGAGACCATATTACTTCCTTACTTACTTAGGCGATCTCTTGTTGTCTGAGTAGGATAATCTTCCAAGATCAGTGTACTGGTGGTGGGTCCGTAGGTGACTGTGGAGCCCTATTCTTGATCTGCATCTTCTCCCTCAGTGAGGGCATTGGTTTCCAGGTGGAAGGTGGTCCCAGTCGGGGTTGGCTTGGTGTGCCTTCCTCTTGGCCTAAAGCCAACTTTAAAAATTCTGGCATAGAAAACAGAGAACTGAGAAGCCCTGGCCCTTGAGCGCTCCAGCTGGAGGTCAGCTGTGACCAGCAGTGCTGTAGAATTTGAAGATGCACGAATGGAGCGCGAGACCATATTATAGACAGCTGAACACCATACAAGAAAGAGACAATAAGGAGAAATAAGATTCAAGAGCGTCAGTTTGGCCATAACTGTGTCTATATCTCAAAGACTTTACCTTTCATCAAGACTCTGTAGTAAGACTCAGGAGAGAAAGTCTAAAATTCTTGCTAGTTAATAAATTCTTGTTTGATTCAACAGTATAGTCTCCGATCTGTTCACTGTGCAGCCAGTTCACCTTCCAAGTAGTTAAGATTGCATGGGGGCAGAACACAATCCATTGCATGCTTGCTGGGAAATCCTATGAATTCCAGTGAGGTTTAAAAGTGTGTGGGAGTTCAGATTTAGTTTTGCTTAAATTTGTATCCCTTTCCAAACTTAAAAGAAGAACCTTGAATATGATTTGAGAGGCAGATTGAAGGAACAGCTTTACCTTCAATAACCCTTACCTTAATCTACCTCTCAATAACCTAGATAACGTGATGCACAATAATGTCGCTCGGGCTGCTTGTGTGGGTTGGAGCGAGAACTTGAAATGACGATGAGGATATAGCATTTTATGGAACGATCCAATGAAAAGCTCCGTTCACTAAATTGGCCATCAACCAGTTTGTCTGTGCCACATAATAGTGTTTTGTACAAAATGAATATTTTTCAGAGCATTAGAAATGTCATGTTTTAATCAATGCCTATTTAAATGTTAAATCCAAGGAAAGCTTCAAGAGAACAGCAATGTGGCACAGAAGGGTTTCCATGGAAACCAGAGTGGCAACAGTTTAGAAAAGCAACGGGAACATTTAAAATGAAATGCAAGCAACGCCAAGGCTTTCAAGGCATCGCTCTCCTGAGGCAATGTTACTAGACAGATGCAAGGATAGGAGCAGCTCAGAAGAAAGGAATATATATCTCAGGGCTGATCCTACCGGAGAAAAAGGGGAGAAAAGATCATTGGCAGAATGAAGTCCTTGGGAGGGAGTTGATCAGGACGAGGGTTTAGAGAAAGAGATGGAAGGAGTGTGCTGAATTGATTTATTTCAGTGGTATCCCTGCTTTCTAACACTAGAAATAAAAGGAATGGTGGTGATGATAGATGCAGAAACATTCTCAAGTTCTTCGAGTTGTCTGGACGAGGAGTGTCCCAGGTCCACCTATGAAGTCGATCCCAAGGCCTGACCAACCAGCAAAGGGATTGGCCAGCAAGGGAGCAACTACCAAGGACACACTGCTTCATTGAAAAAAATCCTGCTTAACACCTACCAGCACACATGCTTTCTCCAAAGCTTATCCCTCCTGGTCCTTAGAATTTACTAAATTCTAATGCTCACCTTTTTTGGCTAAATTACCTTCCCAAAACTAGGGTGTGCATTAAATTTGTGTAATATGGTAAATTCTTTTTTGGGTTTCAGAGTTTTGAAAACTGAGGTGCACATTGGATTCGATGACACATTAAACTCGAGTAAATATGGTATTTTACAGAAGATCAATAGTTCAAATTCAAATTTTGATATTGTCATGTCAGGAGCAAATTGAGAAACTGCAAGTTCCTTCTGGTATGAGAGAACTGGCTATCTGCAAGGACGTTGCCCAGGGAACACCCGGATGTTTTGATGTTTTATCATCCTTGTGGGAGGCTTCTCTCATGTCCCCTCACGAGGAACTGGAGCTGATAGAGGGAGCTCATCCGTGGTCTCCCCAGATTTGAACCTGCAACCTATTGGTCTTCAGTCCTGCTGGCACAGGGGTTTAACCCACTGTACCACCAAGGGTTCCCGGAGCTCCATTTTGATATGTCCCTCTGTGAGAAACATATGGAAGCACCCTTCTCCACCTCTAGTTCCCCATGTCCAGGACCAGCACAAAATCTTTTGTTGCCTGAAGGAAAAAATGGAATGGCATCCCTCCTATTCTTGTTGTCCCTCCATAATCGCAATAGCGTTTGGTGGGGACAAAGGACAGGGCCTTTTCTATGGTGGCCCCTCGAATGTGGAATGCCCTCCCAAGCAAAATTAGATTTGCTCCATCCCTCCTGACCTTTGGAAACAAGTGAAATCCTGGCTATGGGATCAGGTCTTTGCAGACTAGGCTGACCTGCTGGCAAAGCAGCAGCTTTAATGGACTTGACAGACTGCTTTTAGGACGATGACTTAAATCGGCAACTGTTTGACTGTTTGAATGTTTTATACTGTTTTTATATTGTTTTTATTTAAATTGTATATTTATACTTTTGGTCATGGGCACCATGGTGTGCTGGTTGTTAGCCACCCTGAGTCGCTCTGCGGAGATCGAGATAGGACGAGATACAAATGTCCAAAATAAATAAATATTCTATAAACAAGAGTTGACTTGGCCGACTCTTCAGTACTGACAATAAGACAATGTCCTTCTTTATGCCTAATTGTAAAAGGTAACAAGTTGAGGGAAATGGCCAGGGAACTCAGGAGGAACAGGTGACAATCCAAAGCAATTGCCTAACAGAGGGATCAGTTATGATGTCAGGTTTGTGATTATGGGGCGGGAATAAGGTCATCAGCAGGGAGGAGCTGATAGAAATTGCCAGGCCAATGATGTTGCATATGCTTTTGATTTTTCTGGGAAGTATGATGATAGCGATGATGATGATTTTACATCCATTGTAAATATTTCTAAATAGTAAACATTTCTTGTAACCATTTCATTCTTCTGCAAGGATAATGGTTCTCGTGTTTTATGTGTAGATTTCCCATTGAGAAGACTGGTTGGCCCACATGGGAAACATAATGTCAGACTAGTCCAGGACTGTGGCCTTCACATCAGTATTAGCCAGCCCAGCCAATGGTAGGCATTGTTATTAGAAATGGACCCCAAAAATGAGGATTGGATGAATTGCCTCACAAGGTTCCAGTCTGCCCTTTCTCCCAAATCCAAAAACCATCCAAAGCCTCCCTCGGGTGTCTGGCCCCAAATTTGCATAAGCACTACACATTTCCCCATACTTGCACCTTCACTATAAGCAGAGATCAGTTTCATCCATTTCTCCTGTGTCACAAAGGTTCCAAGCACAGCAAGAACAGCAACAACAACAAAAACAATTTGCCCACTTCTTCGATCTTTATCATACCAGAAAAACTCATCACAGCACCTAAGCAACCATTATCCCTGAACCCCAGAATCAATCAGGATACCTAGGAATCCCATTATCCCATTTGAGAACTGTGTCCTCAGGGGGAAACTGTGCCTCTCATGAGCAATTATCTCCTAGTGTGCCCAAATACCATTCCCAGACCCTCCAAGGGAGGCGGATGCACACAGCAACAAACAACTTCAAATTCAACCAATGACAGTTTATTGAAATTCCCATCAGACTGTTCAGCCAGTCAGTGGCTCAGATTCATGAACCTTTAAACTTCCTCCTAATTGGTGACCGGATGTCCAATGAAACCACGATCGTGAAACTTTCACCAACCACCCCTTTATTCATGTTCCCAAATGAGAGCGGCTCTTCTAGAAAATATCCTTGTTTGGGCTTGAGGGACATTCTGGATTCGAGAACTGCCTCCAGTGTCCATTCTGGCCAGAACTGATTAACTTGATTTCTGTCCTGCCTTCAACTCCTGCTATGTGTGATTCATTGGGTTGATTGGGAACAAACACACATTGGGAAGAACCCAAGATTTTGGACAACAGCATGATAGAAGAAGTTGTAAAGTGAAGGTTTCCATCTCTGAAATAGATGAACCCTTGGCCTGGTTCTTGAATTGAAGAGGCAGAAAACAGGGATGGTGAGAAAGAGGTTAAGAAATACAGAGCATAGCTCAGAAAGGTCTGTTTCTATGATTATTGTACTAAAGAGAGAACTCACTAAAGATATATACTATAATAAAGTGGAGAAGATATTGATTAGGAGAAGAACTATATTGGGTGCCGTGGAGCAGGGAGATGCCATGGCTGGAAGGAAAGGATTGCTGGAAGGAGAAGGAGGATGGCTAAAATGAAGGACTGAAGCAAATGTAGGAAGATAGAAAATCTGGACACCAATACAGCACTGCATAGCCAAATTCATGTGGCTATCACCATGGTTGAATCAGGACTATGGATTAAGTGATTAATATAGACATGGTCACAGAGACAGAAGTAGCGTAACCTCTTTAGATAAATCATCAAACACTAGAAGATTTTACTGCCATGTATGCATGGATGTAAACAATCCCCTCCCCCTTCCTATCTCTTTCTCTGTAATACAGTGGTTTTCGACCTATGGGTCCCCGGGTGTTTTGGCCTACAATTCCCAGAAATCCCAGCAATTTACCATCTGTTAGGATTTCTGGGAGTTGAAGGCCAAAACATCTGGGGACCCACAAGTTGAGAACTGTTGCTGTAATATATCACTTGTCATAAGAAATCAATCACTTGATGAATCAGATTTTGGAGGAATGTCTGCAGCAATGGAAATTACTTCAGAAGAATGTTCAGCCGGCACTCTGATTTGATTTGATAATAACAAGGACAGGAAACTTTTGGTCTGACCTCTAAACATATTGCTAAAACTACAGCTATTTCACTGTTACAACTGGCATATCATCAGGGCCAGATAAGATGAAAAACAAATAGGACAGCCTGGAAAACTGCTCACAGGTCCAGCTAAATGCAGCCCTTGGTTTTATGTCTCAATAATGAAGCTTCTGTTATACCATTCTTGTGTATGGATAGAAAGAATATTGGCTGAGGATGGGGTTTCTTAATACCTGAGAAAACCTTTCTGCATTGGACAGAAAAGGTGTATTTTTACACATACAAAGCATGAACTGCAATCAGGAATTCACATAAATCTGTTTGCTTGAAGTGGAGATAATGCTTCAAAAATTATTCTATCTTTCCTGTGATTAAGAACATGAAGTTGTACATCTCTGATCCAGCATAAAGAAAAGTGCATTCAGTCAGCCCTGTCATTTTGCAAAATGTAAGGAAAGAGAACCATATGGCAAGTTGTGGAGATATTATTGTCAGACTGTGGCTAAGTGCCAATAGAATCAACAAACAAGGGGTGATAAAAGTTTGTGTCTGTGTATTTTTTTTAAAAAAAAACCCACTACTTTTCCTGTATGGAGGGTGTATTTTTGTCATTCCAGATGTTTTAGACTTTTACAGTTATTAGCTCCAGTCAGAATGGCCAACCATATGAGTTTATTTGGAACGTATAGTCCTATATATCTGGAGGACCAAAGTTTCCACATCCATGTTCTCAGCCTTCACATTTAGATGGAAAAGCATTCAGTTCAATGATCAAATTGTATTCCACAGCAAGATGAAGTATATCTTTTGCTTGTTATTGCTAGGGGCCATTGCTATATTTCTTTAGTAACATAGTAAATCTTTAGTAAATGGTGAAGAAAATAGTAACGTGGTTGTGGGTTAATTATTAAAAGTTAAACTTCAAATCAGAATCAGAATATAGAAGAGATGCAGTTCCAAAGAGAATGCAGTATCAAACAAAGAGAGGGAGAAATTGAAGAGTCAACAGTATTGTAATGCTATAGTAAAGGTACAGGTTTTGCCCTGACATTAAGTCCAGTTGTGTCCAACTCTGGGGGTTGGTGCTCATCTCCATTTCTAAGCCAAAGAGCCGGTGTTATCCATAGACACCTCCAAGGTCATGTGGCCACCATGACTGCATGGAGCGCCGTTACCTTCCCGCCAGAGCGGGATCTATTCACATTTGCATGTTTTCGAACTGCTTCCTGGATTTGAACCTGTGACCTTTCTGTTAATTGTAATGCTATACATTCATAATATTTGACTCTGTCTATGCTTTAAATATTACCAATATTTTTTTTAAGAAATACTACCAATCTTTCATGCAGTTTTTATAGCTTTTAAGCAATACTTTTAAATTATATTCAAATTAGCAAGTTAGTAGTCTGTGACACCACAACAAGGGGTGATACCAGAAATAACAAGTAGCTTTTTATATTCTTTTAAATAGTACTAATAGTATTTATATTGAAGATGAATGCTTTTTTATTATTTTGTTTTAATATGTATTTAATGTGTTGCCTAATGGTCTGTTTACTTCATAGTAACTCCTATTTTCTCCCTCCAGTCCCTGCTGGGTGACTGCCTATTTAGCAGCCTGAGCTAATCATCTAAGTCCTCTGACATCAGTGTAGGGTAGAGAAACAATGGGGAAAATGGGAGAAAAATACTTACTTGACCCCAAAACAACCACCCAATTTTACATTGTGTTAGAACAGTGCATCCCAAAGTGAGCAATATCGCCCCTCAGGGGGTGCTGGAATGACCCGAAGGGTGGTAGTAGTCTGGAGTGCAATTGGGGAGCATTGAATAAAAAGAAGGGGGTGGTAGAAACATAAAGAAAGGAGAGAATAATTTTTTGAAAAAAACATTCATGCATATTTCACCTGATTAAAGTCAGTCAGAATGGAAGCTATTATTGATAAGTGTTCAAGTCAATCAACAGGTCTTAAGAAGCAAGTATTGTCTCTAGGCCTCTAGAGAGAAGAAGCTCCAGGATCTGGCTCTAATGTTTAGTTCCATCACCCTGCAGTGGCTCGAATACGCTATCATCCAGCATGGTTCTATCAACCTTACATGTCTCCAGCAATTGGCTCTGGTGCCAAAACCAAGTTTGACATTCCAGACTAGACCGAGTACCCAGAACTAGCTCCTGTATCCAGATCTGGTGTGGTTTCAAGTTTTGTTGTTTTTTGTTGTTATTAATAGTACTGTGATTTCTTTTTTATTTCAAGTTCATATAGAAAGCAGAAGTGGATCAAAACCTGCATTTCACAGTGACACTACCTATAGTGCCATTGTGGCAAGGGTCAAAAATGCATGTTTATTCTTCTTATTTACCTTTCAATGGAAGAAAAGATAACAAAAGGGCAGAATTAAAGGCAAAATCTGCAATCCAATACAGAACCAAGCACACTCAAGGCCATTGTTTTTAGGGAGTTCTCAGCCATTTCAGGCTTAGTTGGATTGTGGCCTGTGGATAACCAGAAAATGTCTTTTTTAAAACAAAAGGTTTAGATAAAATGAAGAATGAAAAGCAGTAATCAAAACCAAAAAAGTAAAAGCACACAGAAACCAGGGTAACCAAACTAACAATTAGCTGAGGCCTTCAAAGGCTTTAATGAGGACAAGGTGTTTCATTACCTCTCATACAATACTTGAACTCCAGTATCTGCATTAGTATCCACTTTCAGAAGAGCATCAAGAGAATGATATATCAGCTTGTAAAGCTCTACATCAGGGGGTAGATTTCCAGATGTTTTGGACTACATCTTCCATATACCTTTAACCTTTTTGCTTTCTAGCTGAGGTTGGAAGCCCAACATTTGCCTACCGTTATCCTACATTCTTTGAATACTTTTGAAAGAACTATAATAAAAACCCACCTATGTACTCTAGCCTACGGAGAGGAGGAGGACTAGGACATCTTTGCATATATCTTTGCCTAGTTGTTGCCATCTACCTTCTCCTGTTAGATGTTATATACCTTCTTAGTTTTAATGTTTTTAGGCTGATTTTAAGCGTTTTAAGAGCTTATTATGTTATGTGTGTGTGGTATTATGTTAAGTATATTTAATTTTATTATTTTTATAATTTTATTGAGTCTGTTTACCTACGGTTTGATTTGTTATTTGTTGTTTTCCACATTGAATGTTTGCCACTATGTTATTTCCACTGGAAACCACCCTGAGTCCCCTCGGGGAGATAGGGCGGGTTATAAGTAAATAAGTAAATAAATAAATAAATAAATAAATAAATAAATGTTGTTGTTGTTGTTATTATTATTATTATTATTATTATTATTACTATTATTACTATTATTATTATTAGGTCAGCTCAAAACATTTTGCTACCTGAGCCAGATTACTCAGTAGTCATGAGAGTTAGTCTGTTTGAACTTTCTGGACACCAGGACAGACATTTTTGCAAATCTCTGAGTTGGCATCTCGAGACATTATTCTGGAAACATAACAATTGATGTTTCCATTCTAACAATTGATGTTTCAACAGACATTTCAGAAGGTTACACCCAGGCAATCTGACTAATGTTTTAGACCACCTTTCCTTTTTTGTACAAACTACATTTTATATGTAATTGTTCCAAATGTTTCCCCATCTGCTTCATGAAATCTGATAATTAGATATTTATATTGCCAGTGAGGAAAAACAAGTTTTAGAGGACTGTGTGCAGAAGTGCAGGTGGGGGAAAAGACATGAAGGTGAAAGCTCTTATTCAAGTTTGGATTTTGGTCTAAAATACCTTTTGAGCAGAGGGCTGAGAATGTAACTGGCACAGAGGTGTTTGTGTAAAGCAATAAATACCCAATGGCCTTCCTTAGAGACCATGCATTGCTTTCATGAGCAGTTATCACTCTGTAGGATTTTTCTGCAGCTTGCAAAATGCAATGACCTAACTAAGGTAGGAAACATATGGCAAATGGAGAATTGCTGTGTGGAGACATGTGACTTGCCCTGTAGCCCAATGTAAAATCATGGAATTGTAGAGTCTATCTATCTGCTAATGCACGAACTTATACTGAAATCCAACTGATGGTAACCGGTGGTGAAGATAATAAGCGTTTTAAAAAAAATCCTGATGTGGCACTTCTGATTAGAAAAAAAAATAGTTTTGAGTGTGTGTATTGGGAGCATGCAGTTTTGGGAAGAGACTGAAAATGAGAGCAGAGGTAGTCCTTGATTCTCTCTATGGGGAATCTGGGAGAGCCATATATGCTCAGAAAGTGGGTGATCTTGGATGAAATGCAGTCTTTGAGACTTACTTATCTGTTGGATTACTCTTAAAGCGGAAGGTAGAGGAGCAGAGTGAGAACCATGTATCATGCCTGAATCTACTGAGAAAAATGGTATGACAAAAAAGTAATAAATCTGGTATGTTCTCATGCAGTTGTACTTAGGTTTATCAAGGTTCACAATTCACTGTCTCCCTTACTCTCGTTATGCAGATTCTATAAGCATTTCTTATTTTTATTAGGATTATGGACCTCATTGCACTGAGGTCCAAATCCATGGAACAGTGGGGGGAAACCACTGCCTCGCATTGCCTACTGCAGTCTACCTCATCCCACTGGGGAAAGCATCACCGCCCGGCTTCTCCCGTTCTTCTCAATGGAACACAGGAAGCCTCCTGTTCCAGGGAAGTGTCCTAGCATGCTGCTAAGATGCTTCCTTTATGGAGCCCTGCTGCAAGTTGCCTTATCTTGTCTGATGGTATCCAGCGAGCTCCGTGGAGAAAGCATCCTGGCAGTGTGCTAAGTCGCTTCCTACTCCCATGTGATGAAGTGGTCAGGCCCATAGCCAGGATTTTGATTTGGGGGGGGGGAGGGGGTTGACTCTGAGTGAAAGAGGGTCTACCCTAGCAAACCTTTTGTATTGTTACCCCAATACCCCATGCATATGAGATATATTGAGCATGGTGATCAGATCATGATATGAATAAACATGACAGTTAAATAATGTACCAATAAGGCCTTTTGCCCCCCCCCCTCCCCCAGCTACATGCCTGGAAGTAGTTAAGTCAATCAGAACTAAATCAGATGAGGAATGAAAATAGATTGAGATCTCTGGTAGGTCTTTGCCTATCTATGGCATGCTGACAATATTTTGGAATTTCCAGTATTCAAGAAAAAAATATTCATTGCCATAATGAGCTTAAATTAAACCTGTTCCAATGCACACATACTTCTCACCTGAAGCTATGAATCAGTTGCTTTATTGACTCTGTCTTTATGCAAGAGTCAATAAGAGTCTGCTGACCAGCTTTAGCATCTGGTGGTGTAATCCACATTATATAAGGACCTAAATGTATATTTGGACTTATATATGCAGTTCTACATTTTATAAATTCGTGCTATCATTGGCTTCTTTTGAAGCATCACTTTGTTCTCCTTACGCAGGTAACAATGAATTGTAATCTCAGCACAATATGCAGTGCTCTTTTTGTAGCGAGTGAGTGTCATTCAGCAGGAAGCCATTTGGAAAGATAACTAAAACAATATGAGCAATCAACCCATATTGTATCCCTCGCAAAACTCCTCCTGTTCAAGAAGCAATCTGCTGGGGCAGATTCAAGATGTGTTTGTATCAGTCCAGATTCTTGTTTTGCTTTGCTTGTTGTTTTCAGAACTGAACTGTATCGAAGCCTACATTCAAATCTGACTCCAGGTTTTGATTCCAGATTTTGACATTCCCTTTTAGCTCAAATCAGGACACGAGGTCCATGATCCTCCATCATAATAATGACTCATAGTTTTAAGCACTTCTCTATTATTATTATTATTATTATTATTATTATTATTATTATTTCTTTGAATTTTGCAATGCTGTCCTCAGCTCAAGAAATGTGAAAAAATATATTAAGAACACACGGGTTTTCCAAATTATATATTAAGAAAAATGGAATGTATTAGGAACAAGTTGAATACAATATTGGGGTATTTCAGAGAAATTGAGTACAAAAGTAAATGTTGATATCTATTTAATTTCATTCAATATTTTCATCAGTTCAATAAATTCAGTAGCTATGTTTTTAAATAAAGGTCAGAAGTGGAAATTATATTCAATAATCATGACTGTATGTATGTATGTATGTATTTAAAACATTTATATTCCTCCCTTCTCACCCCACAGGGGACTCAGGGAAGAGCACAACATATATACGGCAAGCATTCAATGCCGGGACATAAAACCATAAATATATACAAATATTAAAATCACTTATATTCACATTAAAAGTTGCTTTAAAACCATCCCAGGACACCATTTTGCCTCACTGCACTGCCCCAAAGCCTTGGTCCCACAGCCAGGTCTTCACCATCCTTCTGAAGGACAGGAGAGAGGGGGCTGATCTAATATTGCCAGGAAGGAAGTTCCATAACTGGGGCGGGCAATTACTGAGAAGGCCCTGTCTTTTGTCCCCGCCAAACATGCCTGTGATGGTGGTGGGTCCGAGAGCAGGGCTTCTCCAGAAGATTTTAATTTCTGCAGTGGTTCATAAAGGGAGATGCGTTCAGACAGGTAAACTGGGCCGGGGCCATTTAGGGCTTTATAGGCCAAAGCCAGCACTTTGAATTGTGCCCAGTAGCAAACAGGCAGCCAGTGGAGCTTTTCTTCCAGTTTCTGTATCCAGAAACTGAGATGAAAAAAGCTAGAATAATGCACCCTTCCTAGATCAGTTATCAGTGGGTTTACCACTTGGTTATGAATGTAGGTGCTGTTAATGAATAATCACATGGAATCATAGTATTCTTATGGTGTTGCCATAAGAAGCAATGGGGAGGGGGCACACTGTTGATGGTTCCCCCCATGGGATCAACCAATATTGGAGTCAGGCAATGTGGGACGTGGGACATCAGGTTCCCCATGCCCTCCAATGAGGCAAGGCAATTCCAGCTGCCATGTGACAAAGTCAAAGGTCTAAACTAATGAGTTCTTTCATATAGACATACATCCAAAAACATAGAATTTTAAAGAAGTCATGTACAAATCTGTTATTCTCAGAACTGTGGGAATTAGAATATTTTCATTCTTTGTTTCAGTACCTGGGGGCTTGGAACAGATAGATGAAGGCAAAGGAACTTGCGGTCTTCCGAATATCGATGAGCTACTAATCCAATAATCTCTCACTATTTGCTAGGCTGACAGGGACTGATAAGAATTAATGCCTGGAAGATCACAGATTCTAATCCCTGTTCTGGCTTATTCACTCCCAACACTTGGCAGTGTTAGAACAGGGCTAAAGAGAATTGTGGAGATTTAAAAAGACGTTAAGATTAAAGTGAAAAAACATAGATAAAACTGCATTGAATTAGTTTCTATAAGAGGATCCCACTCAAAACTGTGATTAAGAAGTTTTTTTTTTAAAAAAATGCACAGATCTAGAACACAATGCAAATCAGTATTTGTGAAATTAATGTGAGAATTTGGAATATAAATTGTAGTTTTAGTTCCATTTCTGCATGTGGAGCCCAGCAATCCCTGGAGCTTCCATTTTCTTGGACAGATGAACATCAACAATATCTCCAAGAAGAAACTCTTTAGCCCACTTGTCTCAGATCATATTTATATATTATGTGTTTAAAAAAACCCCTTGAGGTCTACTTAGACTTTCTGAAACATAGATATGCTCAAGATATACATCCAGGAACTGCATCTTTGACCAAAGATGACCCATCTATTTGAGGAACTTTTGGCTTCAACAAGACATTAAAAGGATAAGACAAGTCCAGATTGTCAACTCAAGAGCATGCCATTGCTTCTCCATCAGTTACTCTTCATTACATACTGGTTAGGGCTGGCCCAAGACATTTTGCTGCCAGAAGATGGTGTCCCTTTCCATTCCATGAGCAAAAGAAGTAAGGCTGACAATTGATTTTTTTCGACACTGCCGATGGGGATAATGACTATGGTGTAGTATACACAGTTCTTTTTTCCCAACAGATGAACAGCAAGGTCACTGCTCCTCTCTCTACTCCCAGAAATTGCCATAAAGAGCAGTCATTTCACACTGACCTGAAATGGTTGTTTCTGTGAATCAGTGCATTCCTTGGTTCCTTTAAAAAGGGATTTGAAATTAGACACAATAAAGCACCCAAGAAGAAAATGTCTAGCAATTGCCAGATTTTCCATAATTCAAGATACATATTTTTGATGAAACATTCATTTCTGGAAAATCTTATATTATTTCACAATGTGTTCTGTAGTTTTGTGGGTTAGATATTTTACTTTGTTTTTTGTTTAAAAAATCCTTGTACATATGTGTATTTTGCACAAAATACACTTTTTGTAGTCAGTGCCAATTATGTTTGCATAGAGGCTCCAAAATGTGAAACGTTATTAAATATGCACAGAAGCCTTCATAATCTCTCCCAAGAGGGAACAATAATTATGAATAAGAAAAAAGTAAGCTGTAATTTACATCTTGCCTTCCTAACCGGAATGATCGTACACAAAAGTAAGTAGTTCTGTGTTCATTTTATCATACCCCAGTAAACTTGATGGAAAATTGCTATTCTTGTACATGTGAAACATACAAAGACTGTAGTCCTACACAAATTTGTCCAGATAAATCTGTGTAGGACTACTGCCTTTGTATGTTTCACATGTACAAGAATAGCAATCTTCTATCGTCTTGTAAATTATGGCATTTTCTAAGGAAATGCTATTTCCGAGCTGAACATTCACTTGATGTTAGTTAATAGAGCCATTTTCATTTCAGTGACATAACGCTATCCCAGCTGAGGAGTAAACTTACAATATTTATTTCCTGTACCAACAACAAAGATAGTTATTTTTGTTCAAGTGAACTTGGCCCTTGAGATAGACCCCACTCCTCTGTGGGAACAGCATCTAACTATAGACCTGCTTCTGCATTGTTCTCACTCAGGAATAATGCCGCCCATTTCAAACACCTGCTCTAGTTGAGTGAGAAGTCATTTAATTTCCAGTTAATTTTAACTTAGGAAACAGGAAATAATATACTCCTGCTGCTCTATTTAGGGGTTTTGTTATCACTTGGCAAATTCTGATGAAGTAATTGATAAAACCATGTTCCTTATGGCAAAGTATGTAAACAGAAGGCAAAAGCCACCATAGAAAGTTGATTGCTCACCAGAGAGCTCCATATTTACACCAACATGTTTGTACAAACTTTTAGATTGGACTTCTGTTTCAAAGAGAAACTATTTTCGCAGGCAAAGTAACTCATTCACAGTGCATGTTTCAGGTGTTCCTGAAACAACCTATTTCAGAATAACCCTTTGTGAAAGTAACTTATTCAGTCCTTCTTCATGGCATTGAAGCAGGAAGTGAGATAGAAAAGTCTGGATTAAAGAAGAAGTCTTCCACCCAGTAGACAATTATGTAAGTGGCTTATGTTGTCATGTTGGATATGAGAAGGGTTTCCTATACAGTGTTTCCTCGCTACTTTGCGGTTCGCTTTTAGTGGATTCGCTGTTTTGCGGTTTTTGAAAATATTAATAAAAATATTAAATATTTACGTCTAGGGGAGGCCAGGGACCCTGGAAATGTGGCGTCTGAGGCGCGGCGGGGAAGGCCTGCCTCCCTGGTCTGCGCAGCTCCAGAGGCTCTGTGGAGGCCAGGGAGGCAGGCAGGTGCCCTTGGGCTGGGCCGAGAGGCGGGTAAGGAAGTGCAGGTAAGAAAATAATATATAAAATATATAAAATAATGTATAAGTTTTAAAATTAATACTTCATGGATTTTCACTTATCGTGGGTAGTCCTGGAACAGAACCCCCATGATAAGTGAGGGAACACTGTAACTCTAATCCATAACACATCTTTGAATAGGAAAAGGATCTACAAAGTGCCATCAAGTAGGATGAAGGCATCAGCCTTCCCTGACCTTCCAAAACCAACTTTCAGAAGAAGTTGTCCCCTCCCAACATGGTTAATTCCTAAATGGAGGAGAGTAGGGGGAAAGGTCCATAGAAGGGACCATTAACAAGATTCCAAATTGACAATACAAATATTTGGGATGGACAGCTATTTGAGTTTGGAAAGTGATGGAGGGCAGCTACTTTCATACAGCTTGATAAAGTTTTAAAGTAGTTCATCCTACTCCATGATCTGTTCAGGCTTATTTATAAGTGCCCCATCATGGATGCAACCTGGAACCCTATATGAGGTAGTAGAAAATGCATTCCTATCCTCTAATTTAAAACAACAACTTTAGACTTTGGTCTGTGGAACTCTCTGATTCTATTGTTAATAAAGTTCTCAAACAGACTCACCGTTTGGAAATGAAATATTCTTTTAAAAGCAACTTTCACCATTACTGTAAAAATAATTCCTCTGCACTTTATACAAACACAGCAGCTTGGTTCTTATGGCAGAGGCATGGAACGGACACTATCGTTAGGAACAAAGTCATGGAATGAACACATTATGATATGTATCAAGGGAGTTGTGTATATAGGAGAATGATGCATCATTTTTTCAATAAACATTGAAGGCTCTGAGATTAACCAAATGTGTTATTCTAGAGTGCACCTACACTCTAGAATTGCTGCAGTTTGACACCACTCAATGTTACAGAATCATGGGAGTTTTCGTTTTACAAATAGATTTCTATTTGTTTCCATGATGGTTCCAAGTAAGAGACACTTTCTGCATTCTGTTGTTATTGTTGTTGTTATTGTTGTTGTTGTTGTTGTTGTTGTACAACCTGTCAGTTAAGCCCCTGAGCTGATTGGCTCCCCAAATCTGAGATATGAAATTTCAAATTTTTTGTTGTTGTTATAGTCTCTCATAAAGGTTACACATTTTCTTTGAGACTGAAGCAAAGGAGTGTTCCCATTTCCAAGGACATTACTTCTCTCTGACCATAAGGATTTGTCATTCCATTTTATTTAATGCTTGGATGGATATGTTTGAGAGCTGGAGGACTGGAACTTTCCCAGGCTAAAGAGATAATATATTTATAAAATGCTTTGAAGATGAAAAGCACAATATAAGTATGATGTGCTGCTCTTATTGTTTTTACCCCCAATCGGCTGACACCAGTTGGTACTGCTTTGGTTAAAACTCAGTGAGCAGCTCTGTTATGAATGACTGCATTCTTGTGATTCCTCATGACAGAACTAGCATGGATAATGACAGATCTGAAAGCAAAGTCCTTCATCATCAGCTAGTTAAATGTCACATATTTCCTTTTAGTCTTCATGATATAGCTAGCTATGGATCTATCTTGAAAATGACAAATGTGCTAAATTACCACTGCATATACCCAGAACAAAATTAAGGGCTTGTCTGTACAGACCTCAGAAACTGTATTCACAATAGATAGGCTGCAGGCTGTCGTCACAGGACACAGTGGATTCCATTTTTTTTTTTTGGCCTTAAATTGACTTTATCCCTCTCAAAAGGCTTCAAGGCAGTTTGGACAGCTGGATTCTAGAACTGTGAGTGCAGAAAGTTCATAAAGTAGTGTTTTTTTTGAATGGGAACGTCATCTAGAAACAGATTCAGTGAAGTGAAGTGAACAATGATAAATGCTTACAGGTATGAATTTCAAATATCATCTTTCTCTTTTGTTTGGATTCTTTGAGATAGACCAACAAAAAGGTTGTTGGGCTGGTTATCCATGAAACAAATATGAAAGATGTGCTGGTTTTCACAAGATTAACCATATGCAAACCATTGCTCTTCTAATCGCACTCATTTTCTAGATAGAGGAAGAGGAAAAGTTTTTCTTTGACTAGCCAGTCTCCTGGGTTTGAAGCAAACAGATAAAACATAATTGTGTCAATTACACAATACATTGGTTCCATTCATGGGTCTCTTGGGGCCCCTTTGCAGCCCTTTTCTTCATCATTTACAGCAGCAAACCTTCAGGACCTTGAGACTCGTTTTTTTGTTTTGTTTTGTTTTTTTGAGATAGCTCTGAAAGAAATCCTGAGAAAAACCAGTCAAATGTTTCAAATTTTATTTTGTTTATTGCGTGAACCAAGGGTATAGTTGTAATGTATTTTAAAACACAAAGTTTAAAAGCTTGGCATTATATTTATTTATTTATTTATTTATTTACTGTATTTGTATTAGGGCTGGGCGGTTTCGTTTCGTTAATTCGTTAAAAATTCGTTATTTTTTTTGATAACGAAGCGATAACGAACCATTCTGGAGCAACTTAAAAACGAAACGAATTTTTAAATTCGTTTCGTATATGCTTCGGATTCGTTATGTATTCGTTTTGTTATCGGTTTGAGGTCGTTTCGTTATTATTTCCGCATGTCTGGGGCAAGTTTTATAGTTGTTTTTTGTTTAATTAGTGAAAAAAAATTATAATATCACACCAACAGTCAACAACAGAGGGAGAGGGAAGCTTCAGAAGTTCCCCCTGTCCCATTTGAATGTTTTTTAGCGTATTGCGCGGTTGCGTCCGCCATTAACGAATCGATTCGTTATTGTTTTGTATTTGTTTCGTTAATGTTTCATAATTTTTTAACATTTACGAAATTTCGTAAATATCGAACTTTTTAAAAGAAAAATTTTGGAATTCTTTTAAATATCGAAACGCAAAACCCCCCAAAAAACGAATCGATTTTAGAAACAAATTTTTCCGTTGTTACCCAGGCCTAATTTGTATACCACCCTTCTCAGCCTTTCGGCGACTCAGGGTGGTATACAAATACAGTAAATAAATAAATTTAAACTAAATGTCCTTTGACCAGTAGCTGGCCACATGGAGTGCCTCTGGTGTTGCTGTGAGAAGGTCCTCCACTGTGCATGTGACAGGACTCAGGTTGCATTGTAGTAGGTGATCTGTGGTTTGCTCTTCTCCACACTTGGATATCATGGACTCCACTTTGTAGCCCCATTTTTTAAGGCTAGCTCTGCATCTCATGGTGCCAGAATGCAACCTGTTCAGCCCTTCCAAGTCATCCAGTCTTTTGGGTGCCCAGCAGGGAGTTTCTCATTTGTTATCAGCCACGATTGAAGTTCCAGGTTTTAACCTGCCACTTTTGGGTTCTTGCTTGCTGAGATGTTCCTGCGAGTATCTCTGTAGATCTTAGGAAGCTATTTCTTGATTTAAGGCATTGGCTTGCTGATATCCGAACAGAGGATGGGCCAGTGATGTCAATGCCTTGGTCCTTTTATTTCTGGCTGCTACTTCCTGGCAGATGGTGTGGGAAAAACCAGCTGATTCCTAATCCATCTAAAATGTAGGTGTGTGCTTTTCATCTTAAGAACAGACAAGCATCTCAAGGTTTGAGGATTAACTGGGATGGAATCCCATTGGAGCATTGCACACACCCAAATACCTGGGAGTTACCCTGGACCATGCACTGACTTATAAGAAGCACTACATGAATATCAAACAAAAAGTGGATGCCAGAAATAATATCATACCAAAGCAGACTGGCACAATCTGGGGATCACAACCAGACACAGTGAAGACATCTGCCCTTGCACTATGCTACTCTGCTGCTGAAATTGCATGCCCAGTGTGGAATACATCTCATCATGTAAAATAGTGGATGTTAATGAAACATGCTGCATTATCACAGAATGTTTCAAATAAGAAAAGCACTAGAGAAGCAAACTTCTTCAAGAAAGACAAATGTAAAATACAACTGTAGTATTTTACATTGATTGACAAATATAAATTATAACATGCAGCCCTGTTGTTCCAATGATCATTGTGGTAATCCTGAATTAAAGTGATGTGCGATATAGTGGTCTGAGTGTCCAACTACAACTCCAGAGACCAGCATTCAAAAACAGACTCATCCAATGAAACCAATTGAATTGCATTAGGCAAGTCACACTTTCTGAGCCTCAAAGGAAAGCAAAGACCTTTTTGAACAAATTCTACTCTGTGATAAGTTTGCCTTAAGATAACCATAAGCCAGCACTGATAAGTCAGCATGAAGATCTGAGATAAGCATAGCATCTTGAAGATAATTTCTGTCACTAATTTGCAAACGGGTTATTTCAGTGTCTGGTTCTCTACTTTTCAGCCTGCATTTCTGCTGAAGTGCATGGTGAATCTTATAACTATAAATGTGTTATATAACTATAAATGTGATATATACTTACTAATTAATTAACTAAATACATTCTGCTTTTATATATTTATCACTGAGCAAACAGGGTTGGATACAACAATAGCATGTTATAGATCCAGTGGATTGTATTAAATGAAGTTCTTTCACTAACAGATTGGACACGACTTAAGGATCAAATTCCTCTTCTTTTCCCCAGTAGAACTTCCCATGTGACCTTAGATCTCATCCATAGGTTTGTTAGATTATAGAAATCAGACCTGGGGTGGTGAAAATCTGTTGTTTGATGTCAAGTCAGGTAATAGCTAAAGACTTGGCTGTGGAACCAAGCGTTCGGCCCATCATAGGAATATTTAAAGTTAAAGTGAAGGTTGAAAGTGCAATGACCCAGGACAGTATGTCGACAATGGCTATGTCTTTGTGTGATATATGATGTTATTTTATGTGCTATGGTTAATAATGTTTTAATGTTTTATCAGGGAAGCATCATTGTTGATGAGATAAAGTGCATCAAAGGACAAATTTGTACTGGGATGGTCATGGTATGGGGATTTGTTGTTCATTCTTCAAAAGTACACCAGAACAACCAGGTTTTCAGGCTTTTCCTAAAGGCTGTCAAAGTGGGTGCTTGCCTAAGCTCCCACGGTAGCAAGTTCCAGAGCTGAGTGGCCACCACTGAGGAGGCCCTCTCCCTCATCCCCACAAGCTGTGCTTGTGATGGAGGTGGGAGTGAGAGGAGGGCCTCCCTGAATGATCAAAGAGATCATGCAGGTTCATAGAAGGAAATGTGATCATGAAGGTAGGCGGGTTCCAAACCACTTAGGGCTTTGCAGATGATAACCTGAACCTTGAATTGGGAGTGGAAAATGAATGGTAGCCAATGGAGCTCCTTAAACAGACTGTTCCCTGTAATTCGCTCTGATTAGCTGTCTGGCAGCTTATCATTAGACCAATTGAAGTTTCTGGGCCATCTTCAAGGGCAGCCCCATGTAGAGTGCACTGCAATAGTCCAATCTAGAGGTAACGAAGGCATGGGCCACCGTGGCCAAATCAGACTTCACAAGGTACGGTCATAGCTGGCACACGAGTTTTAGTTGTGCGAAGGCCCTCCAGCCACCGCTGACACCTGAGCATCAAGCGTCATTGCCAAATCCAGGAGGACCCCCAGACTGCGGACCTGTATCTTCAGGGGGAGCGCCACCCCGTCAAGCACAGGTTGCCACCCTATACCCTGATCCAGCATGCAAACACTGTGAACCATCCTGAGACCCCTTCAGTGTTGAGAAGGGCAGCAAACAAATAAATAAATAAATATTGGATTGAGCTGATGGAATGTCCTTTCTATGTCTTTTCGCTTGAAACCATCTTTCCTATTTGTGTGCTATCCACTCAACCATAGCATTAATTTTTTTTTCATGTCCATATAACTTCTCAGAATTCACCTGTGGACAGCTCATTGGAATGCAACTCTATGCCCGCACCTTTCTTCTTGTACAAAGCTAGCATGTCACAGAGAAAGGCTGGGCTCAAAGTCTTTTCTCCTTGACCGTGTCATATAAGCTTCCTATGTGAAGGAAGGATTTGACACAGGATGCATATGAATCAGCAGTACTCTGCACCACACGTATTCTGAGTAGGTAGTTCTATGATAAAAAAGTAGACTGGAAATTGCTTCCTTTCAAAGACTGGAAATTGTAGCAAAGAACAGCAAAGCATTATTTCCATTAGCAGGCATGCTAGACAAGTTGCATAATAAGTGATGATATGGCTGCCTTTTTTCATGAAGAAAATAAATTTCCTAGGCAGAAATGGAAGTGAAACATTTGTTTTGGGCAATGTGTGCTGTTGTGTTAACAGTGCACACAGTTTTTAATCAGCCGGATTTTATGAACATTTTGTTCTGGCTGGGAACAGATTGAGCTGTTCTTTGAGTCACTGTTAGCCAGCTCAGCATGAGAGTTAGAGTGACATTTTTGTTGTTATTGCTCTACAGAAAAGAAAGAAAAAAAGAAAGAAAGAACATGAACATTTTGGGACAGGTATATGGTAATGTACATGCTCAGCTTAATATCAGATTGGATTTTCTGTTGATGTTGTTGCTATGGGGGGATAACAAAACGAGGGCACTGCTCCCCTCTTACTGTTCACCAATGAATTTTTATAAGCTTAGGCATCCAAAGAAAAGGGGTAGATTGTTAAAGATTGCTAATGGAGCCCCCAGTGGCACAATGAGTTAAACTTTTGTGCCGGCAGGACTGAAGACCGACAGGTTGGAGGTTCGAATCCAGGGAGAATTCAGATGAGCTCCCTCTGTCAGTTTCCTCTGTGGGGACATGAGAGAGAAGCCTCCCACAAGGATGGTAAAACATCAAAAACATCAGGGCATCCCCTGGGCAACATACTTGCAGGTGGCCAATTCTCTCACACTGGAAGCGATTTGCAACTTGTCAAGTCACTCCTGACAAGCACACACACAAACCTAGAGGGAATGTGAACCCAACAAATATAAGAGTTCACAATGTGAAATGTTTTTAATATCTCACTTTCTGCAGTATTAGAAATCTAGAAAAAAATCATCGGGAGTAGAACTAACTTGGGGGGGGGGGGCAGTGATAACCTTATTTTAACCCCAAAGCCATATCCCTATGTCAGGAGAAATGGAAAGGAGGCCATCCTCATTGTTATTCAGGGTGTCCCTCAAACCTGTTCCAGAAGTTTTCAGGTAGCACAGGTCGGAAAGGTTAAAAATGCACAATACTTTTCAGGAAGATATAATACCATACACACACACACACACACACACACACAAATATTAGTGTCAAAGAGCTGTGGCAAGTAGATTTGTTTATTTCAACATTATTCGCAGTTCAGGACATTCTGCACAAAATTTATTTATTTATTTACAATATTTATATCCCCCCCTTTCTCACCCCAAAGGGGACTCAGGGTGGCTTACATAATTGGCATTATTCCATGCCCAAACACCAACAATTAAAAGTAATTAAACAATTTAAAGCAACATTAAACAACATGTGTAATCATTAGATGAGTATTGTGCATAGATCCAAAGCCAAAGCCAGATTATTGAATAATCATTTGCATATAATTGTTTTGAAAGGATAAAAAAACTAGGCTCTGTGTGTGTGGCCACCTCAGGGGTCTGCCCCGTATTGCTATTCCAGGTTGGCCCCAGAACATTTGCTAGGTGGTAGATGAGCTCATAGATACCAACATACACAATCCACAAATGAATGGTGCCAGGAATCTGGGACTAGATTTGTGTCCCACAACGCAATATGTTTTCCTGTACATGTTTAAAGTCAGTGTTATTATTTTTGCAAAAGGTAAGAGTGAGTGTTGTGTCATGAGAAGGAGAAAACCCACAATCCATAACTGGGCAATACTTTTATTAGGATAAACCAGATGTAAAAAAAATAGCTTGCTAACTTTGTTATAAACAACTTCTTAATTGTAATCCAATCCTTTTTCTCAAAATGAACATACTTAGCTTACAACATTACCATTATGATAATGTCATAATCATATATTATGATGTTATGATGATGTCATAATGAGTGATTATACATTTTAAAAGTTATTTCCATGGTAACAGGGATGTGGCCTCACTAAATGTCTGAGGCCCTTTCTTCACTGCCATAAAATCCAGATTAGCAAAACAGATAATCCAGATTATCTGCTTTGAACTGGATGATCTGAATCTACACTGTCAGATAATCCAGTTCAAAGATGATAATCTGGATTTTACATGGCAGTGTAGAAGGAGTGAGGAAGAAAATCAAAGGATTTGAATGTTGGTTCATACTAAACTTTGTGTTTTCTTGTGGATATTAACGTGATAAGAACGTGGATTTAGGAGTGTATGCTTGTAGCATTCAGTTGGCTTACAAGGTAACTATTTTAGTTACTTTTGATAAATAGAAAATAAAACATTTTTTTAAAAAAATCTTGCAATAGCAATAAAACCACATTCTTGTATTTGGGAACTATAAGTAACTATTTCCAAAAGTGATTTTCTATGTTCTGCACCAAAGTAGTCACCAGTCAAGGAAAACCAATCACCGGGCTGCAAACTAGTGTTTGAATGCAGTGTGAAAACATTTCCCTCTAACCTTTCTCATGGACTTAACATTCCCAGGAATCATGTTATGCCTTGTTGTTCCCATACAAACTGGTGCCATGCCTGCCATGGAAGGTATCTGTGAAGTTTTAGGTGAGGTCAAAGAGGTTTCTAAACATGCCCACGGCAGGGTCTGAGATGAAAAGGTCAGGGTGAAATGCCTGTGTCTAACAGAAGCACCCCTCCCCTTGTGCAATTCGGCTTGCGAGTCAGCCTTGTGTAAACAAACCCAGTGAAAGACTGATGGGGACCACTCTGGAGTAAGGAAATCATAATTGTTGTTTAATGAACCCAATTTGAAAACTTCCTTTTATCTCCTCTGGTGTGTTTATTGAATCAGTTTGAGCCCTCAGCTAGATATTTGCTTAAACTACCTCTGCCTATGATATCACCCTAAAGGCAAGAGTTTCAGCAAACCTTGTACGCTACCCTTTCTAGATCTACTATGCTTAGGAAAGATATGAGCCCCATTGTTCATAGAAAAGGGTGGAGGAAGCCATCTAGTAAAGTTAAAAGCATTTTATTCTGCTTAAACACAGTAACACTAAAATGCAAGCTCTCTATTTGAAAAGAAATATTTCCTGTGAAACTGAGAAATATGTTTCAGCCTCACAGTAGTTGGAAAGCTGGAAATACCCCTCAGTTATATACATAGGCATATCATACCATATCATTTTAGTTTTTCCAAGAGATAAGCACTGGACCATATGAGCGTAGATATGGTTCTTCTCTTCAGCCCATCCAGTTACCTTTATTAATAAACATGTAGGTGGAGATCACAAAGAATTATGAAGTGGACCATGTTGGCTTTATAAGTGATGCCTAAAGGGCAGGCATGTAGCCGGGGGGGGGGGGGGGGTTGAGGAGCTTCAGCCCCCCCCCCCCTCCAATTTTTTAGAGTGGTCCACGAGAAGCCCTTACTGGTACATTATTGAAACTGTTATGTTTATTCATATCATGATCTGATTACCAATATATCCCATATGCATGGGGCTATTGGGATAACGATACAAAAGATTTGCTAGGGTAGATCCTCAGCCCCCCCCCCCCTTTGAATCAAACTCAGCCCCCCCCCCCCCCCGAATCAAACTCCCACCCTCTGAATCAAAATCCTGGCTACGGGCCTGCTAAAGGGTAACAAATGTACAAATCTGAGACTGTGAGTTAAACCCCTTTTGTTAAAGGGCTTATAGATAGGTTCTAGCCTGAGATTAGTGCAGGCACATTTCCTATTTAGTTTCCCTAAGGTACATATTCTCTTTTTGAAATATGTAGTCTGCCTGCCCTTACTGGCAGGGTTACTGGAAATTAGGCAAAAGTCAGGGAGGAGAAATACTGCTCTTTTGAGATTGTGAAACTCAATAAAATGTTAAAATAAAACAAAATTCATATTTGATTTTGGAATTCCTGTTGAGCCCAACTTTTGGGAGGCGCATCCAATTTTTGAGGATTTGAACAGTAGTGCTTTCTTGTTCAAGTGCAACATCTTTCTGTTTTACACAGATGATGCAGTAGAGGAAATGCAACACAGAATAGATAAAGAGGAAGGGTATTAAAAGAACAAGTGGAAATATTCTCAGAAACACTGAAATTTTTTTGAGAATTTCTGGAAAATGAGAGAAGCCCCAGCAAACTGGAGGAAGGAAAGTTTTGTCCACATTTTCCCAAAAGGGGGAGAGAACTAAAACAATTACTGTCCAGTCAACCTGACATCAATACCAGGAGAGATTCTACAGCAGATAATTAAGGAGCCAATCTGTAAGCACTTAGAAAAGAATGCTGTGATTACTACATGTCATTTTAGGTTTCTAAAAAACAAGTCATGCCAGACTAATCTTACTTTGTTATAGAGTTACATTCTTGGTAGATGATGAGAATATTGTGGATGTAACATATTGATTTCTTTAAGTCCCTCATAATATTCTTGCAAAATGTTGGCTAGATAATGCTATTGCTGGGTTGACCATCTGAACCAAAAAGATACTCCTCTTCATCAGATTTGCAATTGATAATCAAAATAGAAAAGGTAACTAATATCCCAGAAAACAGGATCAGAATTGAAAATGACCTTGACAGACTGGGGAATTAGGCCAAACCTTACAAAATGAATGTCAAAAGGGGAAAGGTAAGATGCTACATGAAGGCAGAAAACTGAATTGCATGGATATAGTATTTGGGACACCAGTTTTGATAAACACATAAGTGAAAGGAATCCAGGATTCATATACCTCATCAGATAGGATAAATTTAGCATCCTAGGATACTTCTACCCATTCTTGGGGACAAAGCATCAAGCTGGTCATCACACATCGTTGTGTGACTTTCGGCAGAGGCCCCACTCCCAACCAGGGTGAAAGCATAGACGGTCGCTTTCCTCACAACAGGGGAGCCTGCCAATGGAACCAGCATGGGTACTCTCTAGGAGGGTGACACTTCCCACATGTGATATGGGTAGTGTCTCTGAGAGGGACAGATTCCCCCTGCTGCTTCTCTCTTTTTGTGGTGATACCGGGCAAAGCAGGATGCATCGCTTGGCTTTTCTGATGCAGTCCTTAGTAAACCACAAGCTGAACATAAGTCAATGGTGTGATGCAGCAGCTGAAAAAACCAACTAGAATTCATCAATATAGTGCCTAGATGAAGGGAAGTAAGTGTACTATTCTATTCTGCTTTGGTCAGACCTCACCTGGAATACTGTGTCCAGTTCTGAGCATCACAATTCAAGGACATTGACAAGCTGGAATGTGTCCAGAGGTGAGCAACCAAAAGCATAACATATCTAAAAGCCAAGATCAATGAGGAGCAACTTAGGGGGCTGTGTGTGTTTAGCCTGGGGAAAAGAAGGCTAGGAAGTGACATGACAGTCATGTTTAAATACTTAAAGGATTGCCATACTGGGGAAAAGGTGACACCTTTGTTGATCTCATTTCCCTGGCAGATGAAGGATGTTATTATTCCAGTAAGTATTCAGGGATGAACTGCAACAGTTCATCCCTGAATACTTTCAACAGTTATTTTTGTTTTTATATTATATCTTTTAATGACTTTTAATGGTTTTGATTTCATAAAACCATGTTTATGCATTTTCATGCCTATTTATTTTTCCAAATCTGTTCTGGGGTAAATATTCTGTAAACTGCCTTGAGACCCAATATCGGAGACTGGTTATGATATAAAGAAAGATAATAAAATAAAATTATCAGCATTCCCCACCATTGCCAATTAGACATGTGCACAATTTTTTCCTACTGTTTCTTTTGTACCTTCCATTTATTTAGAAGCACAAAATGGGAAGTCCCCTCCCCACACAAAAATCTGCTTGACACAAAAGCCTGCTTTTGTGTGCATCCGAACTTGCTTCCTTGCCTTGGAAAGAGAATGCATGTTTGGCAGGAGATGCAGATAGGCCTGGAAAGTGTGCCTGCCTACCAGTGCCTACAGCCAAGTGTCTCTCACTCTAGAGTAGAAACAGCAGATGCCAGGTAAGAAGAATGCATGGCGGGAAAGGGAGCCGGTGGGTTCCCCCTCCCCAATAATGATCTGATTTTCGGTCCCCAAAAACAACTTTCCCAATTTCAGAAGGCTTGCAAAAAATGGATTGGGGCTCCCAATGAAAGCCGGCACACAAAAAGGAACAAGGTTTACCCCCAATGTACATGTCTATTGCCTTTACTACTGGGAGTTGTAGTTCATTGATGTCTGGAGACATCACTTCATATGGTTACGGCAGAGCAGTAAATCTTCCCATAAGGAGGAACACCTCTTGTTTTCTTTCTTGTCTCTGGTACTCAGTTGGGGGTGGGGGTCCAATTCATATCAACTTCCACGTAGCCTCATATTTCAGTGATTTCTAATTGTTGAAAGCACATGAAGGCAGCCCACTAAAGTGTCATCCGGAACTAGGGCTTTACTTCATTAAGAAAAGCATTTATCTTTGCTAAAGAGGATAATCCACATGCCAGACTCAACATGCTTCTCCTCAGCTGCTTCTCTGCTATTAGCAAACAGAACCAGCGGTATAATTGATCAAAGCTAGCTACAAGTAGGGTTACATTCCATCCATGCCAAAAGAGATGTTGATGAAGCTTCTTCACTAACCAACACTTTTCTGAGTGGATTTCTGTTGGGGCAAATTTCTGAGATTGAAGTACCAAAACCAGGAACTGTTTGCATTCAAAACATATGGTGGAAACTTTGAAATACTCAGTCATAAATATGAGCCCCCGGTGGCGCAGTGGGTTAAACCCCTGTGCTGGCAGGACTGAAGACTGACAGGTCGCAGGTTCGAATCCAGGGAGAGATGGATCAGCTCCCTCTATCACAGTGTTTCTCAACCTGGGGGTCGGGACCCCTCAGGGGGTTGTGAGGGGGTGTCAAAGGGGTAGCCAAAGACCATAAGAAAATATAGTATTTTCTGGTGCTCATTGGGATTCTGTGTGGGAAGTTTGACCCAATTCTATTGTTGGTCGAGTTCAGAATGCTCTCTGATTGTAGGTGAACTATAAATCCCAACAACTACAACTCCCAAATGTCAAGGTCTATTTTCCCCAGACTCTAGCATTGTTTACATTTGGGCATACTGAGTATTCGTGCCAAGTTTGGTCCAGATCCATAATTGCATGAATCCGCAGTGCTCCTCTGGATATAGGTGAACTACAACTCCCAAACTCAAGGTCAATGTCCACAAAATCCTTCCAGTATTTTCTGTTGGTCATGGGAGTTCTTTGTGCCAAGTTCGGTTTAAATCCATCGCTGGTGGAATTCAGAATGCTTTTTGATTATAGGTGAACTATAAATCCCAGCAACTACAAGTCCCAAATTACAAAATCAATCCTCCCCCCAACCTCACCAGTATTCAAATTTGGGAGTATCGGGTATTTGTGTTCAATTTAGTCCAGTGAATGAAAATACATCCTGCATATCGGATATTTACGTTACGATTTATAACAGCAGTAAAATGACAAGTATCAAGTAGCAACAAAAACAATATTATGGTTGGGGGTCACCACAACATAAGGAACTGCATTAAGGGGTCACGGCATTAGCAACGTTGAGAACCACTGCTCTATCAGTTCCAGCTCCTCATGCGGGGACATGAAAGAAGCCTCCCACAAGGATGATAAAAACATCAAATCATCTGGGCGTCCCCTGGGCAATGTTCCTGCAGATGGCCAATTCTCTCACACCAGAAGCGACTTGCAGTTTCTCAAGTCGCTCCTGACACGACAAATAAATAAATAAATATTTTGATCTTCAGAGGTTGTCACTCTGAAATATCATTAGATACACATTATGGTTCCACATTCCCATATTGACTCTCTGAGGAATGCATCAATCACTGTAATAGAGATTTCTGTCCTGAAATAATATCTGTTTTGGTTTCTGGATTTTTTTTGAAAAAAATATTATTCCTTTTACATTGTGTAAATGTCAATAATAAAGTACTGAGACATGTAATATCAGAAATGTGCTCTTCTGTTAGAATATTGCGAATCAAGCCACTCTCAAAGTAAGCTCTTGGTTTTCTCATAATGTCAGAACATAAGTGCAGTTTTTAGAGTTTGGTGAAGATTATAGCTTTCCTTAGCAGCCATACCTTGGAGGTGTCTATGAAGAACGCTGGCTCTTAGGCTTAGAAATTGAGGTGAGCACCACACCCCAGAGTTGGACATGACTGGACTTCATGTCAGGGGAAAACCTTTACCTTTACCTAGTGGCCATACCAATTGGGGGATTCTGGAAGTTGTAATCCAAGAAGAGGGATACATGTTAGCTATAGACCATAGCCTATACTCTCTGCTTTATAGAATAAGATAAACTAAAAAGCCAGGGGCTTACCTCTGGTTGAAGCAGTTTGCAGTGGCAAAAACCCTTAAAGAAAGAATGGGAAAGGTGGACAGGATGGAGAAAAAGCCATAAAGAATCAGTGCAACCAAATGCTTTTGGCTGAACCAATACAACCCCTAGGAACTCTCAGGCCCCTTCCACACAGTTGAATAAAATCCCACATTATCTGCGTTGAACTGGAATATATGGCAGTGTAGACTCAGGTAACCCAATTCAAAGCAGATATTGTGGGATTTTCTGCTTTGATATTCTGGGATATATGACTATGTGGAAGGGCCCTGGGTTATCTGAGTCCACACTGCCATATATTTCAGTTCAAAGCAGATAATGTGGGATTTTATTCAGCTGTGTGGAAGGGGCCTCAGTTGTATCTGTCATGATCTTCATGTATGTAAAGAACTTCACTGGCATGACTCTTTGTAACCCTTTATCTATATACACCATTAAGCTAACCAGAGGCACGGCATTTTTGATGACTTAATTCCATTACAAGACTATTTAAAATCCTCTAATACTTCACCAGGGAAAGAGTCCAGCAAAACTAGAAAATTGAGCTCTGGATGAAGAATTGCCAATGAATCCCAGCCGCTGTAGGTCATTTTTCAGAGGAAAAATAGTAAAACCACCTCTGAGTTTTCCTTGCTTATGAAAACCCATTGAAATGTTTGGGAATGAGGTAAGTTGACAGATGACTTGAAGGCATACATACGCACACAGGGCCCTTATACTCTCCACTGCTGCCCACTGCTGGACCTCGATGGATAAACATTCTTACCTGATGTAAAGTTTACTGCATGTACTTTATAGACACTTACGTGTCTTTGCACATTAGTCAAAGTTATCCTCAAAACAAAACAAAATCACCAAGCTACGCAAAACCACAACCTAACATGTAAAGCACATTATAACTCTAGCAGGAAAAGAAAGCAAACAATTTAAGGGTTCTCTGGAAAGGGGAGCTTTCTGAAGGGACTAAGGCAGTGGTTCTCAACCGGTGGCTCCCCAGATGTTTTGGCTTCAACTTCCAGAAATCCTAACAGCTGGTCAACTGGCTGGGATTTCTGGGAGTTGTGGGCCAAAACACTTGGGGACCCACAGGTTGAGAAACACTGGACTAAGGGATATTCTGGAAGCCAGTTTCACATCTTGCTCCCTTAGGGCTCTTCCACACAGCCATATAATCCAGAATATCAAGGCAGATAATCCACAGTATCTGCTTTGAAATGGATTATTTTAGTCCACACTGCTATATAATCCAGTTCAATGTGAACTTTATTCAGCTGTGTGGAAGAGGCCTTAGTGAAGATAAAGGTAAAGGTTTTCCCCTGACATTAAATCCAGTTGTGCCTGACTCTGGGGTGTGATGCTCATCTCCATTTCTAACCCGAAGAGCCAGCATTGTCCATAGACACTTCCAGGGTCATGTGGCTGGCAAGACTGTATGGAGCGCCGTTACCTTCCCGCCAGAGTGGTACCTATTGATCTACTCACATTTGCATGTTTTCGAACTGCTAGGTTGACAGAAGCTAGGGTGACAGTGGAAGCTCGTGCCGCTCCCTGGATTCGAACCTGCGACCAAGAGGCCTTAGTCTGCATTTTTGTTGTTCTGCCTCTTCCTCCTTACCACCTACAGTGGGACTGGAGGATGGATGACCTTTCTTGCTGTAGCTCTCAGGGACTATGAGTGGCTGGAGCTGATGGGAGCTACATTTGAATAAGCTTGGGAGAACCACTCACTCCTCATTTGGGCTATGCACCATATTGAGGGAATGTTGCAGTTATTTCTTGCATTTTGCTGTTATCTTTGAAGGAAATGCAGAATAGACCTCCAGTTCTTGTAGTGATAGCAGTGCTTACTGGTGACTGAGAGATAGACAAAAGCAGACTGGTCTTACTGTTGTCATTCTCCCTCCTCCCTCTCCCTCCTCTCTTCTGCCTTTTCCTCCTTTTCATATCAGCTGCTTTAATATCATTAAGGAAAAATTCTCATTTTATGGTTCTTGTATGATAAGACGTAATTATATATGTAGGCTTTCCTACTTTCTCCATATACTCAATCTATCCTTATAATTGATCTGACATATATTTCCTCAGCATCTCTCTCTCTAAAATAAATAGCACGTTAATCCCACTGATCAACAAATTAAGTTAATGTTCAGGTTAACATTGGCCTGAACTGTTTTGCTACGTTAACTTCATTGTGCATGGCTTCCTGAGCTATAGGCAGGGAGCTTTGTCCACTTTTATATTCAGAAGTTCAGTGAATGCATATCAAGAGAGGAGTAGATCTTGTCTTCCTTCTGCCAGGTTACTGTTAAGGCTAGAATTCCCTTAAGCACATAAATACCTGCAAGTCAAATTATCCGTGTGGGGCCAAGAAAAATCACCGTGGTACAATGGGCATACTCTGTTAATAACAACAGAATTGGAATTGTGCATACAGTACATTCATCTGTGCCTTATCTTGACATGTTGCACACTGTATGTTGTAGTTTTGTATCTTATATCTGACACTGGTTATGCATCCTGTATTTTGCATTGCCATTATACACTGCATTGTGGTTGTGCATTCTATAGTTGCCATTGTAGTTATGCATCCTGTACTTTACCTCGCAACAGTGCAATCTATATTTTGCATTGTGTATTGTGGTTGTGTGTCTTATACTTGGGATCATGGTTATACATCCTACACTTAGTGGCTGTGCTTACTGTATTGTGTATTGTACAATAGTAGTCAAATCAGTCACTGACATAGATTACACAATATTGCTATTCGGCATGTCATGCTCACAGAGAGTATCTCCATGTGGAGATATTTATGTTATGTTAAGAGTATGTTGGATTTAGACCTTTGCTATGAAAAGGCAGCTCTGGATTAATCTTTTACTTTGTTATTTACTTCCTGCACCCAGTCAATTTGACTAACTGTGAGAACTCTATATCTCTGTCAATTCAAAGCCAAGCCTATGATTTTCAAATTGCCTTTTAACATTTGAATCCCGAGCCCTCCTAAAAGATGAGCCACTGCTCAGAATTAGCTCTGCCTTGAAAGTTTCAAGGGGATAGAGCAGTCCAGCCTATTGTATATCCTCAAGCTCGCAGTAAGCATAGCGTGTAGTGAAGTCTTACAAGAAGGTTATATCTCCATTTAGCATAAGGAATGATAAAAGATGTGCTCTGTTCTCCAAAGAAGTGGCATTAAAGTCCCCCCAGGGCTGCTGGGCGGCTGCTTTGTACAGTAGAATAAGCTGAAAGGAATAGTTTAGCTTCTGGGGACTTGAGGTCTCAAAGGTAGATTATGAAGTGCCTGGCAAGGAAGTTATGGTTCAGATAAAGGTTACACAAATAACGGCAACCATCCTAAACCTATCTGGAAGATTTACAAGTTAAGGCTGTAGCAATGTGTGGGTTTTGACCTGCAGGAATGGTAAATTTTCTTTGCATGGATTGCACCACTGAAGAAAACACCCGCTTGGATCATTAAATCATTTTCATTCATACTTTTGGGATTCAAAGTTAAAAGTTTTGATTATGAGGAAATAGATGCCAAGTGCAAGGTACATTTATTTATTTATTTAGCATAGTACAATATCAGTATTATATATTACTATATTGTACTATACCATTATATTGTAATATTATTAGTAATATTACATGTAATATAAAATATATAATTATAATATATTATTATTAGTAGTAGTAGCAGCAGCAGCATTATATTGTATTACATTATAATATTATAAATATATGTATATACAATAGATTATATTATATTATATTATATTATATTATATTTATTATATTATTAGCATAGCACAGGAGACAAGGTGGAACTGCCTTCTGGCCCCCTCTCTCTTCACTCTGACCCAGAGCAGCAGTTGGTGCTGATGGGGAGGGGTTCCCAATTAAGACAGCGCTACTGTCAACAAAGAGCATTTGCATCTCATTTGGCCGAATTCACTTATTATTTCTTATCACTTAATTATTGAGGAACCTTATTCCCTCTGGATCCAATCCATTTCAAAGTAACCATAGCTAAGCATTGCAGTCCTATAGATCTGTGGTTCTTGTGGGCCGCGGACCACCAGTGGACCTTATTTTATTGTATTTCCACTCCTTTTGTACCACCTGCCACTCCTTCCCTGTCACTGACCAGCCCTGATCCCTTGGATAGATCACATCAGCTTTAGATTATTAAATATGGTTTTCTGTGGGCAAGCAGATGGTGACTACTGGATGGCATATGTTCTGTATCAGAAACTAGAGCTAATGGGGGTCTATCCAATAACATTTTCTGAATCAGCACCCCAAATAACCAAATCAAATCTAAAGTTGACCAAAAACTGATTTGTAACCTTTTTGTTACTAATGTTGGAGAGTGGTCCTTGGTCAAAATGGTCCCTGGTCAAAATAATGTTGGGAACCACTGCTATAGATGACCAGTAGAGCTTCCTTTTGATCTCAGTGGAGCTTCCTTTTCACAAGGCATGCATGTAATCAAAGTTTGGAAAAGTTACAGTTTTGGACTGCAACTCCCAGGATCCCCTAATCAGCCTGCCCAGAAACACTGTTCCTGGAAACCTTTTCAAAACTCACACATTCAAAGGGACAAGAATCACCATCAGAGACACCAGGAGACAATCATGATACCCATATAAGACTACATACATTGGGTTTAAAGCTTTTATAGCCTGAAAATGTACAAGGATCTCAGAACTGAAAGCTTTCAAGAGGGAATGCAGGTGGTTCCCATGTCATTTGGCTGTGGATGAGTTCTGCACTTTCACTTCAACTCTAAAGGAGCTAGTTAAGGTGCAGAGCAATAAGATTTAGTACCTCGGATAGTTCTTTGCAAAAAAAAGTGATGGTGTCTCACTAAACTACAAATCCCAAGAATCCACAGCATTCAGCCATGGTAGATAAAATGATGTCAAACTACGGAGTGTGATTCACCTTGAGACTTGGATAATTGTCACACTGACATGGACACTACCAAGCTCTATTATTTTCCAGATTGTTATTGATTGGTTGATTTTTAGCATTAAGAATTTCATTTACAATAAAAAAGAAAGAAGAAAAAGACCTGGACACAGCATATTACTTGAGAACACAGAAAAGCTGAACCACTCATAACAACCAACACGTCAGACTATACAGAGAAGCCATTGAAATCCACAAGCATATGGACAATTTCTACAGATAGGAAGGAGGAAACCATGAAAATGAACAAAACCTGGCTACCAGTATTACAAACACTCTAAAGTCAGGACAATAAATAAACAGCAACACTTAGAAAACAGGGGAATTCCAGACAGGAGCTCATTGGGAAAAACTCAGTATTGACTGGATGTGTAACTAGCCCCCTTTCCCCCTACCCATCCTTCACAATGTATGCGCAAATACAGGTATTTAAATCCCCCAAAATCAGGAAAAAGTCTCTGCTCCTAAGAAAGACAGACACAATATGTACCATAATTCTCAAAAGTATTTAAAAAGAAAATAACAGAACATTAAAACACAACTTTCTGGTTTTCTGAGCTTGAAAGTGCCCAAGAATGAACAAGGCCTCTGAATCTCTTCTCTGAAGTGAAAACTCTTTGCTTTAGTTTTAACTTCATTAAATCCCTTTTCATTTTTGCTGGGTTCATTCATTGTAATGAATTGAGCTGTCTGTTATTGTTGTTATTCTTTAGAAGAATAGAGACAGAAGGTGTGTGGGTGACTGTGGGAAGGGCCCTGCTTCCTCTAGGATTTGCAGAGGGAGTAGGAAGAAACAGACAATTCACAAACGGAAAGAAAGAGTCAACAGATGACCTGCCATCTAGTATGACATGGATAATACCCAGCATTATGTAATACATTGTTTTTGAGAGGGCAGATTAATTCATATGTAGAAGAAGCAGAAAAAGAAAGGCAGAGCAAGTTGTGAAGAATGACATTGATCTTAGCTGTATTGCTGTTAATAGTCTTTTGCCAATTATTCTTTTCTGAATCAGGAGAAAATGGTTCTGATGACATTCTGACATCAGCCAAATGTGAAAAATCGGAACTCATAATATCCAAGATGTATAGCATATTATTTTTTGATTCAGGAATTACTATAACAGTGCAATTTCATACCTATGCCTCAATGCTACCTTCCTATCTTGATCTCATAATAATTAGACCAGTGTTTGGAAAGTTACTTTTGAAAATATTTTGTTACAATGAATAACTACAGTAACTAAGCCATTATTAGAGTAACTGGCGCTAATATTCTCTGTAACATTAAATCCAAAGCCATCCACAAGAAGTTAGTTATCACTATAGATACTTCCAAGCACACAGCATTTGGCTGTAATTACAGTGATAAGCAATTGCTTTTGGGTAGTCATGGAATTATAACTGTAACTAATTTATTTTTCTTTTATTAAGAAATCTGAATGCTTTGAACTATTTTCCTGCTGTAATATGAGGCACACAAGATTATTCGGTCCTGGCCCATATTATCTGTCCGAACGCATCTGCCCCTTTGTACCATCGCAGAGATTAAGATCCTCCAGAGGGGCCCTGCTTTCTGTCCTGCCATTTTCACAGGCACAATTGGTGGGGACGAGAGACAGGACCTTCTCGGTGATTGCTCCCCGGCTATGGAACTCCCTTCCTGGTGAGATCAGGTTGCCCCCCTCCCTCCTGTCCTTTAGAAGGATGGTAAAAACTTGGCTGTGGGACCAAGCTTTTGGGACAGGGCAATGAAGCGGCAATGGGAAAGATGACAGGGCCAATTGGATTTGATGCGGATGGCTAGGATGGTTTTAAATAGTGTATTTTAATATTTTGATAAATGTTTTTTTAATGTTTATGTATTGTATGTGAATCTGTGTCCCGGCATTGAATGTTTGCCGTGTATATGCTGTGCTCTGCTCTGAGTCCCCTTTGGAATGAGAAGGGCAGAATATAAATGTTTTAACTAAATAATAAATAAATAAATATTCAATCAACATAATTATAACACCAAGTAACTGTACAGTGTTCCCTCACTTATCACGGGTGTTCTGTTCCAGGACCACCCACGATAAGTGAAAATCCGCGAAGTAGATAAACTATATTAATTTTAATATTCATACATTATTTTAGCATATTATAAGAAGCATGCATGCGCAGTCTAGCCCTCACGCTTCCTTACCTGTCTCTGGAGCCACTAAGGCAGCAGCAGGCCAGGGAGGCAGGCCTTCCCCGCTGCACCTCAGGCTTCCACTCTGCCATGGTCCACAGAGGCCAGGGAGGCAGGCAGGCATCCTCGGGATGGGCCGGGAGAAGGAGCAGCCACACAAGCGCTCCAAGTCACGGGAGGGCAAGCGGAGCTAGTGGAGGGAGTCCTGGTCTGCACACTAGCCTTCCTTTGTGTGGCCTGTTGTAATGTAAATATTTTATATTAATATTTATAAAAATCTGAGAAACAGCAAGTCCACATAAAGCGAACCATGAAGTACACTGTGATATAATGTATGACCTCTTCACATGGCCCTTTTGGGTGGTGCTGTTGCACTGGCAATCGCTAGTGAAAGGGAAAGGGTGCAGGGCGGCTCATGATGCCCCATGCACCCTTCCTCCTTAGCCCATCACATAGTGGGGACAGGACAGGGTGTGTTAACCCTAACCTTGTCCCCATCAGATGGGAGAAAAGACGGCAACGTGCAGCAATGCGCGTTGACCCACCCACTGCCCTTTCTCCTATCATACAGTGAAAAGGGGAGGAAAATGCGGGTAGCTTCATTGGAACTACTCAAAATACTCTTTCCTTCCCGTAGTGGTGGAGGAAGCTCCTTTCAGTGCTCCCCCCTACTTTGGGAGAAATGTGGGCAGGGCCTGCCGTGCATCGTGTGATGGCCCATGGCAAGCCCCATCCTTGCCAAGAAACAAAGTGGCAAAAACAGGGCATGTGAAGAGGTCCTTAATTATATCTCAAGAATGGTGGAACACAGAAAAAAGCACTAAGCAAGCAGACATTTTCAAAACATGGATAGGCTTTTCGGGGAGAACAGATTCTTCAGATAGCCTGAACTTGAGCTATATAGGGCTTTATAGCCATAACCAGCACTTTGAATTGTCCCTCGAAACAGATTAGTAGCCAATGGGACTGTTGAAACAAGCAGGTTATATGTTCCCTTTAACGATCCCTATAAACAATCTGGTTGCAGCTCTTGGAACCAGCTGAAGTTTTCAAACACTCTTCAAAGGCACGTGCATGTTACAGTAATCCTCACGGGATATAACTTTGGCACTGTAGAATAATGCATTTTGGCACCACTTAACCTGTCATGGCTCAATGCTATAGAATCCTGGGATTTATAGTTTGTTAAAGCACCAACACACTCTGGCAAAGAAAGCCCATGATTCCATAGCATTGAGCTATGGCAGCTAAATGCTGTCAAACTACATCGGTTCTATAGTGTAGCAATGTCTTCAAACTACAAGGAAGGAGATTCCATCTGAACATTAGGAAGAACTTTCTGACTGTGAAAGCTGTTCAGCAGTGGAAATCTCTGCCCCGGAGTGTGGTGGAGGCTCCTTTGGAGGCTTTTAAACAGAGGCTGGACGGCTGTCTGTTGGGGATGCTTTGAATGCAATTTTCCTGCTTCTCGGCAGAGGGTTGGACTGGATGGCCCATGCGGTCTCTTCCAACTCTATGATTTTATGATTCTGTGTTGGGCTATAACTATGGAGACCATGATTTGAATCCCACTCGGCCATGAAAACCCAATGGGGAAACTTGGGCAAATCGCACTCTCAACCTCAGAGGAAAACAATGGTAAATCCCCTTCCAAGAAAACCCTGCAATAGGTATATCTTATGTATGCCATAACTTGAATACATATAACAACAGAACATTGGCTTTCACAGCAGTTTCCCAGCTTAGTCTTGATAAGGTTTCTGTCTCATTTACCTTCAAAACTTGCTGGCATTGCCTCACTATGCTGCAGGTAGCATAGTTTGCCAACCAACTATACCTGGACTACGGATGTAAATCCTTAATTATGAGAAAATGAATAACTTTGATGTAGTAGTCTACTTCAACCAGAGAAGTCAGCCATAGCAGAGCACCTGATGAATCAACCTGGACACAGTATATTATTTGAGAACACAGAAATGCTGGACCACTCCAACAGCCACCATGTCAGACTAACAGAGAAGCCATTGAAATCCACAAGCGTGTGGACAATTTCAACAGAAAGAAGGAAACCATGAAAATGAACAAAATCTGGCTACCAGTATTAAAAAAAACTCTAAAATTAGAACAGCACAATAACAGAGAGGAAACAAACAAGGACATCTAATCACCTCTCAACAAAGGATTGCTCCAGGCACTGCCAGGCAATCAAATGCTAATCAAGGTGATCAGTTGAAACATTCACACCTGGCTCCAGCAGACAAGAGTCCTTTGTCCCACCCTGGTCATTTCACAGATATATAAACCCTTTTTCCTAGTTCCAACAGACCTCACTACCTCTGAGGATACTTCCCATAGATGCAGGCGAAATGTCAGGAGAAAATGCCTTTAGAATATGGCCACATAGCCCAAAAAAACCTACAACAACCCTGTGAATATTCCCTCAATGACTAAGTTTGCGGGGGCTATATGATTTCCTCCTCTATACCCAATCCAAATGTCTAGGACCACTCCAATTCTATCAGTAACCGAGGCAGCTAAAAATTTGTAACTTTTCTCTATTTTGTGCTCCTATTTCTGACCAGAACCCCAAACTGCTTTATACATTTTATCAATAAGTGCTGTTGTTTCTTTTGGGGGAGGGGGGATACTGGAGAGAGAATGGGCAACCATTAAGGGACATTTTATAGAGCAAAGCTATGATTTCCTTAAGTCTCTCCACATCCACAGGGAAGAGCAATTTTGTGGAACTATCGAGATGGCGGGATAATGGATTCCTCTGACAGAATGATGAGTGAAAGAAAGAAGTAATTACCATTAATGTACTTCAATTATGGCTCGACTTTCTTTCTTTCCTTTTCTTAAAGCGGCATGTTCACGGCTAAATGTCTATTTAAAACAAAACAGTTGCCACAGAGCCACAACTAAGAAGAGAAATCCCTCCTAGCTACTGGGAAATTAGCAGTAGTTTGCATTAGACCATAAGTGGGATGATTGGTTTCTTCCAGGCAAACACAGGAAGTGCTTGTTTGTTTCAGGCGCTACGTCTTCCTCCCTGAAAAGTCACAGTTGAACTTTGCTTCCAATGTCATAATCAGCTAAGCATGATAATACTTTCTTCTGGTTCCTATTTAACTTTCAAAGCCCGCACAGGATTTCTGTCATGGATCAATGGCACCTTCCAGCAGGGAGTGAGGTCAATGGACAGCCTTGGTACACAGGAAGGCATGTCCTATTAGAAAAGGGAAATGTTTTCAAATCCTTCTGATCTTGAGCAACTAAAAATAAACTAATGAGCCTTAAATTAACTCCTTTTCTTCACTGAGGCAGGCATTTTAAGCTGAGGGGGAAAGTATTTATTATCAGAGAAGAACACACGGGAAATGAGGCTTATATATATGGTGTGCTTAAAACGGCTGGCCATCCATGTTGCATTGTTGTGCCTGAGCTATGTAATTGTTTTTTAATCACAACAGCATTGCATTGAATGAACCGTTTTATGGTGGCCTCCCAGTTCTTCTCACATTGCCAGAGCCCCATTCACAAACCATTAGCGATTCCTTTTGCACAGTCTTTCCTGAGCTGCCATGGAATAAGGTGTCAGCAATAAAGCTTATCTTTGGGGATCTGACACCAGTTAAGGCTTCTCATTTACCCATGTTTTAAGCATCCATGGTAGAATAATTACGACTGCACACACAAAGCTGATCCCATTGTTTCAATTTTGTATGAAGTCATTAAAAGTTCATACAACACTGTGAGGTTAATGTTTTTCTTCTTTTTCTAGCTAATATTATTTATCCATTTGTTTCCAGAAAGCTCCCAATATTTATTTTTTGTAACCCATTTGACATCTTGTAGCAGTTTTATTTGAATTCAAAAATGCGTCAATTCAGAGGAAGCAGAAACTGCTATTTTATAGAACATCTCCTTTTGAGAAGTTTCAGAGTCTGATCGCCCCTTTAGTCATAGAATCATAGAATCATAGAATCAAAGAGTTGGAAGAGACCTCATGGGCCATCCAGTCCAACCCCCTGCCAAGAAGCAGGAATATTGCATTCAAATCACCCCTGACAGATGGCTATCCAGCCTCTGCTTAAAAGCTTCCAAAGAAGGAGCCTCCACCACACTCTGGGGCAGAGAGTTCCACTGCTGAACGGCTCTCACAGCAGTGGAACTCTCTGCCCCGGAGTGTGGTGGAGGCTCCTTCTTTGGAAGCTTTTAAGCAGAGGCTGGAATAGAATCATAGAATCAAAGAGTTGGAAAAGACCTCATGGGCTATCCAGTCCAACCCCCTGCCAAGAAGCAGGAATATTGCATTCAAATCACCCTGACAGATGGCCATCCAGCCTCTGTTTAAAAGCCTCCAAAGAAGGAGCCTCTACCACACTCTGGGGCAGTGAGTTCCACTGCTGAACAGCTTTCAGTCAGGAAGTTCTTCCTCATGTTCAGATGGAATCTCCTTTCTTGTAGTTTGAAGACATTGTTCTGCATCCTAGTCTCCAGGGAAGCAGAAAACAAGCTTGCTCCCTCCTCCCTGTGACTTCCTCTCACATATTTATATATGGCTATCATACATTTTTGAAATTATGAGCACAGTTGGCCCTCTGTATTCCACCATCCATAGCTTGAAAATATTGAAAAACAATCAAATGACAAACTTCCAACTTTTATATAAGGGACAATATATAAGGTGCTCCACCAGGTGCATATCAATTACACTGGCCAATGCACATTTCAGTGCCTCAAATGGTAGATTTGTTTCTGCATATATTTTACCCAGAAGTAGGCCCCAAGGAGGAGTAGGAGCCTATCAGCTCTAGTTTTTGAGATACTGAACATATGCCATATATCAGTCTTCATCTGCATGCCCATAGAAAACCATGATAACCATATCTAAGAAACTAGAACTGACACGGTCTATCCACTGCAATTTTCTGACTCAGTACCCAAATATTACACCAGAAACAGACCTAAAATCAAGACACCAAAATGTTTTTGTTGGACTGTGCTATCTATAATAATGCGACTATAGTGGAATAGCAGGATGATAAAGTCCTAAGACTGAACAGAAGCTCAGACCAGGCCACACAAGGCATCAGCTGAAAGGAGAAGAAAACAAATCTCAACTAACTGGGAAATGGTAAATAGAGATAGCCAAGTAAATTTATCCACAAAGATTGTACTGTATATATGGTCTTGGGCCAGATGCCGCTTTGAAAAATAAAATCCATTCTGTATTCTGATGATGTCATTTCACCAAGGGAAATCACATGACAGCACAGCACTAAAATAGATGAATTGAGATGACAGCAAGGGAGATAATGCCCCATTACATATGTCTGCCAGAGGCTGTCACATGCGTAAACTCCATTGGTGTATTCATTATTCAGGTATGTTGTACTGTTAACAAGGAATCTGGCTTCTAAAATGTTTGTCCTGTGAGCCAGTTGGACTGAGAGGAGGAGACATGATGAAATGGAGAAAGAAGCCAGGATAGAGAAGGTTAGGATCGGTGAAAGTTCTCAGAAGGTTTATCTGGAATAGAGATGAAAAGCTTCCCTTATTTAGGTCTTGTAAAGAAGAACAAAGGATTCCAAAAATTCTTCCACTGTGCCCTCAGGTAAGATTATGAAAGAATTTCCAATTTCCTCATAATTTATTTTTAGTTATTTGGGCCCTTTTGGAAACAAAATCATGTGTGAGCTTTTTTGGGGCACTTTTGTTTGGGGTGAAAAGTCAGATTTTGGAAAATTAGGTGTGAAAAATAATTTGATGATATTAAATTCTAGAAGTTGGAGAACTGAGTCATTAACTCAACATTGAAAATATATTATTCAATAAATTACTACTAATTAAAATTTAGTGAGTTAAGAAAAAACAATGAAAACCCCCACCAAATGAATAATTTAACTGTTTCATTAACGTATATCCAGAATCTCCAAATACCAAAAAAGAAAACAACTTTGCAGCAGTTGTCTATTTTCTTAAGGACACCCTTTTCTTGTTGAAAATGACAAAGTCAAGTTTTATGCTGATGATATGGTGTGTATCATAAAAGACCAAAAGGATTTAAAATAAATAAAGAGAAATCCATGTTCTGAACTTGAAAAACTATATATATATATACACACACACACACACACACACACACACACACCGCTCTATCTCTCCGCGGGGGATTCAGGGTGGTAACATTGAATAACCGAAGAATTTGTCAGCCTGTAAGGCTGTAACAAAAGTAAAATATTTAGGATTATTCATTAGTAATAAAAATAACAATTTATACTAAAATAATTATGAAAAGGCATGGAAAGCAGTTTTTAAAAGATCTGGAAAGATGGCAAAAAACTCCAACTAGCTTGTATGCAGAAAATAGCTGTGATAGAAATGATGGTCTTACAAAAATGTACTTATTTCAAAATCTACAAGTAATTAAGGAAGTTAAGGTCTTTCAACAATGGAGGGGGATTTGGTCTAATTCATATGGAATGGGAAGAAAGCTAACATTTCATACAGGAATTTAATAGATGCTAAAGTCGGAGAGGGCTTAGTGCTCCCAGATCTTAGGTATTACTGTGAAGCAGCAGGCTTTAGCTGGAAAAAGGAATTGATTATAATAGAAAATTGTGCTTTACTTAACTTAGAAGGATACAAGTTAAGATTTGGATGGCATGTGTACTTATGGTACAAAAAAGAAAAAGTAAATAAAGGTTTTAATACATATATTATAAGAGCCAGCCTTCTTACAATATAGATACAAAACAAGGATGGAGCCAATAATACCTCTATGGCTGCTACTTCTGGAGGCAGTGCGAAATCCAGCATTTAATGAGAAAAAAGAACCTATAGGGTAGAGGTCCTCAAACTTTTTAAACAGGGGGCTCGGTCACAGTCCCTCAAACTATTGGAGGGCCAGATTATAATTTGAAAAAAAACCCCACGAATGAACACTGCACATATCTTATTTGTAGTGCAAAAATACTTAAAAACAATACAATAATTAAAATGAAGAATAATTTTAACAAATATAAGCTTATTAGTCTTTCATTGGGAAGTGTGGGCCTGCCTTTGGCTGATGAGATAGGACTGTTGTCATTTTTGTGTGCTTTCAAGTCATTTCAGATTTAGGTTGACCCTGAGTGAGGGCCGGGTAAATGACCTTGGAGGGCTGTATCTGGGATCCTAAACAAAGAGAAAGGCAATGGAAACTTAAAGGGAGATAATAATTAGGGATAGTGACTGGTTTCATTACTTCCATCTACATGACAGATTTATGAAAGATAATAAAGTAGGATTTCTCCAAAGAAAATTGGAACTGTAGAATATTTTGGAGATATATTTTAGAATACAATTTAGAAGATAAGAGAATAAAAACAGCAATGATTTCATGGGCTAAAGATTTATGGAAAATATTGATTTGGCATTAGAGGATGAAATAACGAAGACTTTCTTAGAAAACGGAGGTTTGCATTTGAATATTTAGAAAGGAAAACAAAGGTAGACTTTAAAATAGCAGCAAGGGGAAGTTATTAATATAAGAATAAGGGTAGATTTTAATATTAGTTTCACATTTAGTGATGTTGGAAGTCATGGGTGATGGTTTACTGGTGGGGAGAGGGGAGAGTGTGGTAGACAGATGCATTTGTATGATGTGTATTTGATGTATTCCTTTTATTTTCTTATACATTCTCTATACCACCTTTACACAATTTTTTTAAAGGACAAATTTTGCTAGTATTCCTTACATCCATACCTGTACTTCACAACTCTTTCAGATTGATATCAGATTGTTCCAGTTCCAGTCAGAGGAATAATGGTTTTGAAGTTTAATGATGCATTTAGAATTTTATGTTAGTTCCAGTCCTGAGGGTAACTTGAGAAGAGAAACTAAGAACTAAATCAGTCTGTCCTGGAAATTTACCATAAATGTATAAGTCGAGGACAGATTTGGGGGCAAAAATATGGATTTTGATATGACCTGTTGGGGGTCAAAGTTTGTAGTGCTGCATCATGTGATGAGCTCTGGGAACTCCATACTGGCAGCACAGAGAAGCGGGGAGAAGACACTTCTCTGCTTTCATCTGATAAGACACTTGAAAAGGGGGGGACATCTGAAGTATTGAAGGTACATGCCCATGGATAATGGCCACAATGAATGAAGAAAACTATAGGATGAACTCAGTACATCATCACAAATGTTTACCCAAGGCAATAATAATTTAAAAAACTGATAAAAAACAGAATTTTATATGGCACAATATATATATTGAACCCTCTAATCAGTGTGTACCATGTACAATATCAACATAACCCCCCCCCCCAAAAAAAAGCCTGTTTACTATTGCTAGGAAGCAGTAGAGGAACTGTACAAATGCTCGCACTTACATATTGGCATGGTCTAATCAACCACTTGTCAATCTTACTGAATTCAACAAGAGAATGAAACATGTACTTAAATCTCTTCCCTTGGAAGCTACAGAAAACAAAAGTGATCTGTTACAGTTGGATTTTGCCCCAGCTGTGAATTCAAAACAACATCAATTATGCTGATTTGACACAAGACACCCTCTTGAAGACAGCCACATTGTTGTGTGATTGGTGAAAGCATTCAGTGTGGAGGTTTGGAATATGCAAGGCCAACCAAACACATTTTGCTGCTCAGAAAAGAAGGAAGACAGTCTTTCCATCTCCCATACAGAAGCTGATTGACTGGCAATCAAAGTTTTCTTCAGCATTGTCACTGCGATTGTACATCATACTCAGATTTGCCAAAAACAGATTTGGGTCCCAGGATTTTTCCCCATCCCCCAGAAATTTGCTCAGTCCCTCAATATCCCTTGAGTATTTGCAGGGGAAATTCACAGTCAGTGCCACTAACAGCCAGAATTCTCCCATAACATCTCCCCAACTTCACTCTGTGCAGCCATGATATCTTTGGGAACTTCTCCTGAAATGAGAGGATTGATGATGAATCCACAGCCCTCTACATAGGGGTGGGGAGGCCTCTTGGAATGTAGTTGTAGGCTTTTTGAGACAATATGGTGCTCCTCACTGTGAACATGAGAGTAGCTGGTGGGCTTCTCGTGGTGACTTCTATGCAAGAGATGAGCAGTCAGCTCGAGAGCTGCAGCAATACCAGAGCAAAGCAAACCGAGAGTTGGGGGGGGGGGGGATGTCCTGTGGCAAAGAGCATGGTACCCCTTCCCATTCTATGCATAAAAGCTGAATGGATTAGGTTGTTGAACCTTTTCTCAGCACTGATGATATGAGAGCATCCTTCACCCCAGCAGTAAGGAAGAAGCCATCCCATCCCCCATTTCATCCATTCACCTTAATATTTTAATTCTCTCCTATTTCCAGAGTTATTAGGGTAGCATACAATAAAAATATTTCATAGGATTAAAATTATTTAAACAGTAAGAATGATCTAATCAAATTAAATAATATTAAGCAACTGGTCAAGTTGAAACAACAGTTTAAAATTTATTAATGGAGCAAGACCATTTAAAATCATGTCCTATAGTATAGATACAGGGCCCTTCCACATAACCATATAAACCAGAATATCAAGGCAGATAATTCACAATATTTGCTTTGACCTGAATTAACTGAGTCCGCATTGCTATATAATCCAGTTCAATGTGGATTTTATACAGCTGTGTAGAAAGGGTCTAAGTAGCTTGGCATGCAGCTCTTTTTACAGCTTCCGCTTCCTGAGACAGCTGCTCACTTTGTCTAATAGTAGCGCTGGCCTTGACTTTGCAATCCGGGTAAACAGCTATCTGTTTTGGTGTCCTGGATTTCAGTGGGGGTCTAATCCATTTTTCAGGAGCCTACCAAATTCAGGAGGGCAGAAATCCATTTTCAATCCGGGAAGCCGAAAGATTTATATCTGGCCCATTGGCGGCAATTGGAGGGAGTTCCCAGGCACCCCTTCCCATCATTTTAGGCATTGTTTGTCTTTATATTTTTATTAAGACCTGGATTAAAAGCATCAGAATTAAGATACCACTCTTTCTGCGAAACATTCCCTTCTGTCTTTAGAAAAAACTTGGGTTTAATAAAAAAACTTAAGAAACCTCACTTCCTGGATCATTTTTCTTCTAGTGGCTGCCTCCCTCCCTGCATTCAACATGTAACCGAAAGAAACGGAAAACAGCTGGTTATCAACAGCCACTGTTCTCTTGCGGCTGGTAAAGAATAGTGGTGGAGCCCATGCCGTTACGGGCTTCTAAACCAGCCAAACAAGCCAAAGGCAAAATGAATCCATGCACAAGCCTACTATACAGATAGCAAGTTTTGCTGGTACAGCTCTCTCTTGTCCTTTGCCTCTCTGTCTTCAGGAATCGTATTCACACAATCTTTTGTCCTGGTCAAGAAAGTGGCAGAGTACTGCCATTTTCTCTTGTGGTACAACAAACCATTGGTACAACAAACCTTTCATACCTTTATTGCTTTGTACAGAAAATAGTGCATTTTGAGGGAACACCAACATATTTTTATTAGCATTTTGTAAAATAAAATCCCAAAATGCAATATCACAAGATTCCCATAATTTATGAAGTGGTGAGCAAACATTTGGGTGTCTTGGTTCCTGCACGTGACAATGATATGTATGGCTTTCTATCTCAACTACTTTTTAACTTAAAAAGAAATCTGATGAAACATATACATGCAAGCATTGTACCACTGGTTGCCAATCTGACCTCCTTTGAAGAGGTCAGAGCGAAAACTACTTATGGGTAAAAATCACTGCAATGACAGTATGAAGAGTAAAACAGACCAATTGTGCACAATCGGTGACCTTCACATGCAGTTTTATATAGCTGAGCATCCTTAACATACAAATCACATCTTGACTACATTGACATAATGTCCTGGTCTATGATATTTTTAATTTTATCTAAAAGCCACAGTAGGGGCAGTGTTTTGTAAAGAAAGGAGACAGGAACACTTGAATGACCAGATCAAAGTGTTGAGCTATGTGCTTTACAATGAAAGAACAGGTCCATGAACTCAAAATCAAGCATCTTCTTCTTCCTCTTTCCTGCTTGTGTGCTACTTTTTCCCCACTTGCAGAGGTTTCAAGAGGAAACAGTCAATATTTCATATACAATTCCCAACACCCCTTGCCATTACCCTTTATTGTTACCATTACAGATTATTTATGTTCTTTGGGTTCTTGCCTTTCTCTGTCTCATTTCCTTTGTTTTATTCTTACCAGTGAATGGCCATGCATTTTAAGTGTGGGTCAAAATGCAGGAACCAGGGTATGAATTCTATAATAAGGCAGATTTGAGGCTTTCGGGCTTACTTCTAAAACCCCATTTCTCTTGATATGTGAAAGTAAATTGGTTGTTAGTTTGTTTTTAGAAGAAATGGCACTTTGCCACACATACTGAAACATATACAGCCTGGTTCATTGAAGAGGGCTTTGTAGTTCATAAGCAGGGAGGCATGTCTGTTCATATTTACCACTTGTTGAATTGGTTTTATGGCTCTGTTTTTTACAAAACAATATAAAAGTTTGCAAAGTGATTCATTGAGTTACAGTATCCAGAATTAGAAAGATTATATATTTAAAAGATTTGTTTATAGAGGTGCTAATTTAAGGGATGAAATACATTTATTTGTCATAACACATGCTTTTCCACACCTACATGTCTTGTTTTTAGAGTAGTGTTTATTAGGGCTGAGCGGTTTCGTTTCATTAATTCGTAATTCGTTAAAAATTCGTTATTTTTTTAAAAAACGAAGCGATAACGAACCATTCTGGAGCAACTTAAAAACGAAATGAATTTTTAAATATGTTTTGTAAATGCTTCGTATTTCGTTATGTATTCGTTTCGTTATTGGTTTGAGGTCGTTTCGTTATTATTTCCACATGTCTGGGGCAAGTTTTATAGTTGTTTTTTGTTTAATTAGTGAAAAAAAATTATAATATCACACCAACAGTCAACAACAGAGGGAGAGGGAAGCTTCAGAAGTTTTTTTAGCATATTGCGCGATCGCGGCTGCCATTAACGAATCGATTCGTTATTGTTTCGTTATTGTTTTGTAATATTTTTTTACCATTTACGAAATTTCGTAAATATCGAACTTTTTTTAAGGAAAATTTTGTAATTATTTTAAATAACGAAACGCAAAACCCCCCAAAAAACGAATCGATTTTAGAAACAAATTTTTCCTTTGTTACCCAGGCCTAGTGTTTATACTTGTGTACAAGTCTATACATTCTAGTCTAAAAACTGATCCCCAGAACCACGTTAACCCTTAACTTATCATATCAACATTCACAATTTGGGGCTTAAAACCCGCCCTTGGCTTATGCATGGGGTTGACTTATACATAAGCATATACAATAGTTGATTTCATGATTGATTACTCACAGATACACTTCTTTGAGCTATGCATTAGGCATGGGTAATTAAAAAATGGTTCTAAACTGTGTTCAAAAGCTGGTGATTCGATTCTAAAGTCACTTATAAATTTTTCTAAAACAAATTCGAAACTTTCCAAAAACAGTACTGACACTGGGGAAACTTCAAATGTTTCTCTTTCCCTTCAAACAGAAGGGAGGCAGTTGAACCCCTAAAAAATAACTTTGGTGTCTTTCCCCTGACTTAATGAAGACATCTGGATGTTGGGGTCCAGGAAATTTAGGAAATATTATAGAGCAATAGTGTTATAATGTTAAGAACACAACCCAAAACAGAAGAGAGGCAGTTGAACCCCAATAAAAAATAACTGTGGTGCCTTTCCCCTAACTTAGAGAAAGCACCTGGGGGTTGAGGTTCAGGACAGGAGTTTTTGGAGAGAATAGATAAAAGTGACCAAAAAACCCCCAGAACTGAAAGGCTTTCTCTCAGGTTTCACACAGTCACTTTATTAATTTCTCTCCCGCCCCCCTCCCTCCCTCCAAACTTTTCCTTCTTTCTTTTTTCTATCTCTTTCTCTTCTCTCTCCCTCCCTCCCTCTCCCAAAATATTTTCTTCCTTCTCCCTTCTCCCTTTGCCAAACCTCCTTTTGCTCCAGTGCCTTTGCCTGCCAACCCTTCTACCCACCCAGCAACAGCAGCAAAAAAGATCCCAACCACCCTCATCCTTTCCCTGGCTGGAATGAGCCTTCCAGCCACGTGTTTGAGTTTATAAGCAGCAACCGCTGCCGAATGCTGGATAACCCCTCCCCTTTACAAAATGTAAGCCCTGATTGGTTGGGAGACAAGCACTTTAGGCTGTGTCGCCCAGCAGGCTTACTTTCATCAAAAAGGCTTTCTCATACTTCCAAACCATTGAAATCAATGACACAAGTCACTATGAAACTACAGGGGACTTCTGACTCGCTAACGTGTGTCAGAACCCAGTTCGGAAGTGTGAAACTTCCGACTTTCATTTTGACATCTGCAACTTCCGAATGAACACACAATTTCACTGTGCAAAGGAAAAGAGTTTAACTGTGGAAAACACACCTTCCCTATACTCTCTAGTTAACTCCCAGCAACATTTCTAAATGCATCAGATACATGGTGAATCTACACAAGAGAATTAATGCAATTTGATACCACATTTACTTCTATGTCTCAGTGCTATGGAATCATGGGAGTTTTACAAGTTATTTAACCTCTGCTAAAAGTACTGGTACCTTACTAAACTTCAAATCCCAGATTCCATACGTGCTAAGCTCTGGAAGATTAAGTGATGTCAAATTGCATTAATTCTACTATGAGTAGATGCATCTATAGAAAGCATAACGTCTGTGTGTGAGAGAATTGATCAGAAAACGCATCAAAGTTTTATGCTGAAGTAAGCAAGCTGGCATTGACACCAAGATTTATCAAGACAAAAAAAGTTTATAATCATAGCACCAATTGCTACATCACGCCTGATTTAGTTAGATCAGCCCCCCTCCCTCCTGTCCTGTGGGACCAAGCTTTTGAGACAGTGCAATAAGGCAACAATAGGAAATCTCACCATACCGACTAGATGCGATGCGGATGATCGAGACTGTTTTAAACAGTGGGTTTTAATGTTGAGATAAATTATTTTAATTTGTGTATATGTATGTGTATAATCTATTTATGTCTTGGCACTGAATGTTTGCCGGTTGCATGTTGTGCTCCACCTTGAGTCCCCTTCAGGGTGAGAAGGGTAGAATATAAATGTTTCAAATAAATAAATAAATTTAAAGAAATATTTCAAATACCTAACTTTTGATGAACCACTTGATAAACCATATTTGAAGTGACAGTCTCTTCTCAAACATTCCAGTGGTTTTCTCTGAGAATAATTGCCAAGTATGTTTGTGTGAATAATTTAATCAAAATATTGTAGCCATGGATACAGAACAGTGTGCTAACCATCATTTCTCTGTGTGCCCACTCTTTAAAGCAGGTATTTAATTCTATCCATAAAATAAAAGAACACAAAACATCAAAGTTTTGATGAAAACATGAAGCAGATTTGCTGTTGCACTGGCATGAAAGGCACCCCTGTCATCCTGTATGTTACTGAAAAATAAATCTTCCAGTCTTGGTCCTTTTACAACTTAAATAGCATACTGTTTACACACAAGATGGGAAGGTTTGGAAACATCCCAAGGTTTATAGAACTGATAAACAACTCTAGAGAAAAAAATCTATGGGGGGAACCTACACACACTTACTCAAACATCTTGAACTCAATAAGGATTGAAATAATGGTTCCAGAGTACTCTGGAAGGGGGAGTGACTGATCTAAACCTTGACCAATCTTGATGTGATTCAGAAGAGTACAATGCATATTGGACATAGGTTGTATGCTTTGGAGAATGTGACTGGCCTAAAGTTACTTCACAAATCAGAGCTGAGACAGAGTTTGAACTTAGGCTGGATCTACACTATCCTATATCCCAGGATCTGATTCCAGATCTTCTTATCCCAGATTATCTGGCAGCATGAACTCATAACATCCAGTTCAAAGCAGATAATCTGGAATCGGATCCTGAGATATAGGGCAGTGTAGATCCAGTCATAGTCCTTCTGAGGTTGGATCTACACTGCTCTATATCCCAAGATCTGATCCCAGATAATCTACTTTGAACTGTATTATGACTCTACACTGCCATATAATCCAGTTCAAAGCAGATCATCTGGATTTTATACGACAGTGTAGAAGGGTCCTGAGTGTCTTGGTGGTTGGATGTGAATGGGAATTGTAATGTAGATATAAATCATCTGGGAGAAGTGACAGCATTTATTTATTTACCTTACTTATATACCGCTGTTCTCAGCCCGAAGGCGACTCACAGCGGTTCACAACAAATATGAACAGCAAAAATTCAGTGCTACAGTATAGAAACAGTTAACAACCTAACACATTACACAATTAATAAACAGTTACTACAATACCCATTCACTGTCGTCTCGTCATCAAAAACATGTTCCAGATTCATCATCCATTGTTCCATTCCAGTGTCCACCAATCATTGCACTAATTATTCGAACGCCTGCTCAAACAGCCAGGTCTTCACCTTTTTGCGGAATACCATTAGAGATGGTGCTAGTCTAATGTCCGTAGGAAGGGCGTGCCACAGCCGAGGAGCCACCACCAAGAAGGCCCTATCTCTCATCCCCGCCAGCCGAGCTTGGGAAGCAGGCGGGATCGAGAGCAGGGTCTCCCCGGAAGATCTCAAAGTCCTGGTGGGTTCATAGGCAGAGATGCAGTCAGATAGGTAGCTTGGGCCGGAACCGTTTAGGGCTTTAAAGGCCAACGCCAGCACTTTGAATTCAGCCCGGTAGCAGATCGGTAGCCAGTGGAGTTGGCGCAACAGGGGGGTTGTATGCTCCCTGCGCTCCGCTCCTGTTAAAACCATGGCTGCCGAGCGTTGGACTAGTTGGAGCTGCTGAACTGTCTTCAAAGGCAACCCCACGTAGAGAGCGTTGCAGTAGTCTAAACGGGATGTAACCAGAGTGTGGACTACCGTTGCCAAGTCAGACTTCCCAAGCATTGTTGGATTATGACTCTGGAAATCAGTATTCTAATCCCCACCAAGCCATAGAAGCCAATGGCAAGTCAGGCTCAAAAGATGTAAAGGCAAGCCCCTCTGAACCAATCTTGCCAAAAAAACTCCATAATAGATTCACCTTAGGATTAGTATAGGATAGAAATGACTTGAAGGAAAATGACTATGACGACAATAAATCAGGCAGTGGGTGACATGCGTCCATGTACGCACGCAGCCAAATCTTATATCTTGTGTCCTTCTCCTGATTTTGTCCCAGTAGGTTGCATTATGAAACAAATATCCATTTTAATGTAAAATGAGGTATATTTTAGTGTGTCTTGCATTTCCAAGCCGATTCATAAACAACAGTAACCTTGGTGTTTGTGAATGTGTGTGGAGAGGGGGCTAGGATGTGTCCTTTGCAATAGACTGCACTCTCTTCATCTGCAATGGGTTGCAGTCCTTTCTCAATTGCCTGACTCTGATTTTAAAAAAACCCTGAGAATGCTTCTATGCAGTTTCTCAGATTCTTCAGCCTATTCATCATACAGATATTTACTGTTAGATGAGGTGAAGATGGCTTAACTAATGCAAGGATTCTGCTGAGTTAACAGGAAGAAAAAACAGGGCAGTTCATTTTCTCCTATTGATGCTTGACGCAAAAGTATTTTCTAAGGCTGTATGTACATTGCCCTATATTTTAGGATTTAATCCCAGATTATTTTCTTATCCCAGATTATATGGCAGTGTAAACCCAACCTGAATCCACACTGCCATAAATCCAGATTATTAAAACAGATAATCCAAGTTAGCTGCTTTGAACTGGATTATATGAGTCTACATATAATCAAATTCAAAGCATATAATTGGGATCAGATCCTTGGGTATAGGGCAATGTAGAACCAGCCTAAGATGTGGTCAGTATGTAGAAGGGAGGGAGGGAGGGAGGAAGGAAGGAAGGAAGGAAGGAAGGAAGGAAGGAAGGAAGGAAGGAAGAAGGAAGTCTTTGAACAGATTGTGGAAACACATTTGAATTGAGTATGACTGTGGACAGGATAATTTATGCTAAGAGTTCCCTCTCCATATCACACACACCTCTATATCATCATCCTTGATAGGGGCCAAACTACATGTCCTTAGACATCTGCTCCCACTCAACAGAAGGATCAAACTAGTATTAGCAAAAAGGAGAGTAGTGTCTGCAGAGCGGTTTTATGAATGCAGTTCTGGTCACAGTGCTAACAGAGGCACTTCTTCAGAAGGAAGCTCTTTTAGTTTGACCTGAAGGTCATCACATTCCAAAATAAATGCCATCCTTTCTGGTAGTGTTTCCCCTTCTAGCAGATGGCTGAACCATGAGTTCTTATTGTTCTATTATTGACATTCTTACTGATTTTCCTCCCTTCCAAAGGAAATCCACAATCTTGGGTGGTACAGTCACAAAGTAAAACCCAAAGTGAAAAAAGGACTTCAAAGGCCCACCTCCTTCACCACCATTAGTTTTTTTTTTGTTGATATATATATATATCAACAAAAGTTAGTTTATATCACATCTTTCTCTTACTGAGGGATTCAAAGTGGCTTGAAGCCATTTAAAAACATGGAGCAACTAAAATAAAACCAAGATTAAACACAATTAAGATCTATTTAAAAACACACATATGTTAAATATAATGAAGATATAATAAAACAGAACTACAACTCCCCACTTCCTTGCCTATTAAAAATTAACCCTGTCGTGACATATTAAGAAGCAAAATGCCTTCCTAAATAAAAAAAATCTGCCAGCAAAAAGACTGCAGTGAGAAGGTTAAATTGACCTCCTAAGAAAGGGAGGGTCTTTCCACATAGACCTATATCCCAGAATATCAAGGCAGGAAATCCCACATTATTTGAGTGTTGACTCAGATAACGCAGTTCAAAGCAGATATTGTGGGATTTTCTTCCTTGATATTCTGGGATATAGGGCTGTGTGGAAGGGCCCGGAGTTCCAAAACTTGGGAGCAACACAGGGACCTTCCACACAGTCATATAACCCAGAATATCAAGGCAGATAATCCCAGAATATCAAGGCAGAAATCATCCTGTTCAAAGCAGATGTTGTGGATACAATATCTGCTTTGAACAGGATGATCTGAGTCCATACTGCCATATAATTCAGTTCAATGTGGATTTTATATATCTGTATGGAAGGGGCCACAGAGAATCCAACACACCCTCTCATTTGGCCAATTGGCCTTACTCCTCCCCTGATCACCAACAGACCTGTGCCCTTCAACAGAGTCTGGGTGATCCAAAGAGAGAAACAAGAGAGAAAGGGCTCACATTTTCTTCTTATATCCCCGACTCCAGTCCTTGTTTTGGTAAGATAAGAAGCAAGACAGAAAGAGGCAAAGATGGGAAATGAGATTATCAGGAAAAGCAAAGGATCAAGGTACAATAGCAGAACTGGAAACAGATGTAATAGTAGTTGTTTTCAAACTAGTATGCTACTGGTTTGTTTCAGTACAATTGGATCAACAACACAAGTGCTGTGAGAGAACAAGCTGGTGTAATAAAGTCCTCAGTCCTTTTTATTCTGCCATCTTCCTCTCTTCTAATGAATTGCCCCACTTACAGTCAAAGGGCAAACCCACGAGGCACTTGAAGACCTCGGAAATGAGGCTAACATTGGTTGGGGATGGTTGGTTTCATCAGCCTATTTCCTGAGATGGGGATCACTAGAGCCTATTTAAAGCTAAACCACATCTCCTTCATTCAATGCATGGCCCATCCTCCCACCCCATGGGCAGTGTGAATGCAGACTGGTCATGTTAGGGCCAAGTAAAAAAACTTTTCCTTCCAAGTGTTCCTTGGTTTTTTTCCCCCACCTACTCCATTTTGTTTTGACTTGGTGTGGTAATTGGCATAGGATAGTGTCACTTAAAATAGGTTGTCATGGCATGCAAAAGGTTATATAGTCCTAGTAGGCACCATGGCACCCACATTTGTGTATGAAGGGTGGACTTTCATAACAGGCTCTCTAGGTGGTGTGGATCAGGGGTTTGTAAAAAGGGGGTTCCCCTTTAGTGTTAGAATGAGGATCTCTCACTCTTAAAAAACTGAGTATTGGGAAGGAGTATCTTCAGGATGGCCTTACATTTAAGATCAGCCAAGTTTTGCAGCCAAATATTTTTGGTGGCCTTTGGGATTTATGGGGCTTGGACAAGGATGGTTCTTGGAGGTGGTCAAAGGGAATGACATCAGTCTGGCTATTTCTTTACAAGTTCTTTCCCTTACAGGGTATTTCAGTTTACAGTTTCTCCCAGAAGTTGTAGTTAATAAATAAATAGGTCAAGAGATGGTCCTTTAGCTCCATGTTCTTGTGTCTGGCCTCTTTATTTCACATTTGGAATTAAAGCTTTAAATCCCACACTTGAACTAGTCTTGGGCATATAGAGAAACATTGTCTCCTTTGCTTTCACACTTTCACACATTATGAGCAAACCAAAGCAAGTGTGTGAGCTGTGTCACTGTGTGGATCATCCAATCTCTCAACCTTCTCCCCATATTGCCCTGTATTACTTACATGCTTTCTGATACTAACACTGGACTCTTTCATTTGGGCAGAAAGAAGGAAGGCAGATTGTGGCGATGTGTAATTTTATTCCTATGGTTATATGTTGTTTAAACAGTAGGTAATAAATGGTAAGTATGTAGAATTATATTTTGTTAGAGATGGTGGCTGGCTTGGCCTGAGTTGCCATAGCAACGGGGGTGGAGCCAACTGTCACCTACCTGCATGGCTGTTTGAAATAGGCAGTCTGTGACTATTAGAGTTGCAGGAAGGACTGATTTCTCTAGTGGGAGAATCAGGGAAGAGTCTGTAAGCCAGTGAGCTACAGAGAACACTGAAATCTCTGGGTAGGAAATTCAGGGAACTAATTTGTGACCAAAAGGGTTACAGGAAAGGACCCGGTAGTGATAAAGTTACAGGGGGTTATTGATTCTGGGTTAAGATTCACGGTGTGGCTGGGAGCCAATTCTGTTAAATAAGCCTTTTAGCTTATTTGTTTTATTAGGACAGTTGTCCAGGAAAGATACATCTGCTTACAGAAACCTCTTAAAGTCTGTACCTAAAGTTACTCATGAAACCTTACTAATGTAACCTATCAAGATTTGTGCCTCTTGTGAAGAAACAATTGAATATTTTATACTCCTGTTAAATAAACTTGTTACTGTTTTCCTCAAGCCTTGCCTGATACAGTTTCTCCTCAGTCAAACAGCCTGCATAAAAAGTAAAACCAAACCAGGGACAGTAAATGCTACGCTATCAAATAAATAAATACTTCTGTAATTAATAGTCCCTTTATAAACCAACTCTTAAGTTGATATTGATCATTGCCCGGCTTTCCTCACAAATTTGGTGGCAGTAATTTTACCCTCCTTCTCACAGATTTACTTTTATTTTCTTCCAAAGAGTTCTACATGGATGTTCAAAATTCTTTTTTAAAAAAGTCTATATTTAGATTCTAGTATGTTACGAGGTTTCAGTGAGGAGTGTATCACACTACACTGTTATAGCATTATAATGCCATTTTAACTGCCATGGTGACATCCAATAGAATTCTGGGATTTATAGCTTCAGAAGGAGCCTGTTGTCTCAGCACTATAAGAAGGTTTCACGAGACCAGTCACTCTCATTGCCATGTTCTCCAAAATGACTCTGTGGTCAACTTAATAGTGGAAGTTGACCATAGAGACATGTTGAAGACCTAACCCCTACTAAGAACAGATTAATCACAGCTTCAAATAATTCAATCCGCATAAAGTAAGCCCACAAATATGAAGGCTGATAGTATTTTTTAGCCCAGAGTCATGGGGCCACCTTCAGCGAGTTGCACCACTGCTCATATTTACCAATATCTGTTCCCTCACTTTGACTAATATTAGGACTGCTCTTATCAACCACACAACCAACAGGAAATGAAATAGCCGCTGTTACTGTGATGCAACTGACACTCCAAGCATGAGAACTCTGTCCTGGAGGCAATGCATACCCAATATGACTAGCAATCATTGACAACCTTAGCCTCCATTAACATGTCAAATCTCCTTTCAAAGCCTGATAAGTGCCTGTGACACAACCAGACAATGAGTAACTTCTGAGTGAACATTCAGACTGAGTGTTTTGATATAAACATCCTGCTGCCTTCTGCTGCAAAGAGATTTCATTTGATTTGACAATCCTGAAATAAATTATGGGAAGATATAATCTGCTTTGATTTTTCACTTGCAGTCAGATATCTCTTTTATTTTTTTTCTGAATAAATATTTGGTTCACAATTTATGACCCCCCCCCCACACACACACACACACACTCTGTCGGTAAGTAGCATGATGGGAGATGTACCCACTTTGGACCCCCAAAGTAATGCATGAAAGTTTTGACTACAGTACTTGGGAAACCCCAGTGAAGCCACTGGCTGAAATCAACCATGCTATTACAAATCTGGTTGCTGGGTTGTTCATCCATCCTTTTCTCTCCCTAGATTTTGTAAACAGTCAGTCCTCTTTACCCATGAATTCTGTATGCATGGATTCAATCATCCATGGTTTGAAAGTATTATCTTCTCCATCCCCCAAAAAATCACCTCACAAAAGCAAACATTGGTTTTGACCTTTTGTATAAAGGCAAGTTCTTAAACCAAATCCCAGTCGATACCAATGGTTCACTGTACTACTTTTCAGTGGTGTCCAAAAGCTTCCCTTTACGCTAACTTGGTAAGTACATAGCTAGCAACTAGCCCCAATGCTAATGCTTTTATAGGCATAATTGACTACCACTCATGATGTGAAGTTAAAGTTTGATCAACCTTTCTGCAGACATACAAACTTATTTTGAAGGAAGGGGAAGCAAATCCAAAATGCAACACAATCTGATCACACTTTGGATGACTAACATGGAAATGAAAATTTCTTTGTTTGCATTTAGGGCATAATTCTGTTTTAGGCATGAATTCCAACTGGATATTTTCATAAACACCTCTCACCTAGAAGGGATGTAATAACTCCCTTATTAAACAGCAATGTAATATCGCCTCTTGGGATGTCCAGTGAACCAGAGAACTGATGTACACACCAAGGTCAATATTATCCATTTCCATGGCTTAACTGAGCTCCACCCTCCTGTTCATTCTGAAGTGAGTCTGGGGAAAATGAATAGCAAGCTATAAAATGACACCTGGTTGGATGACTGAAAAATTACAGTGAAATGAGATTGGTCTGTTTATGACACTCTATCAAACAGTTTTATTGGCAAGATTTGTTCAGAGGGGATTGGCTTTGCCTTCATCTGAGGATGGGATCTAAGATCTTCCTGGGAGACCCTCCTCTTGCTTCTGCTACTGTCACAAGCATGGTTGGTGGGGACGAGGGAGAAGGCCTTCTCAGTGGTGCCCCCCCCCCAACTCTGGAACTCCCTCCCCAGAGGGATTAGGCAGGCCCCCACACTATCCCCCTTCTGATAGGACCTGAAAACCTGGATGTTCCAGCAGGTTTTTGAGAATGATTAATCCCTAGGCCTTTTCCCTAAGCCATTTGATAGTACTCTGTTCTGCACTTCATCCACTTCCCCAGCCTTATGATACTCTGTTGCACTACACCTTGCCCAGCCCTTTTTATAGTTGGTCATGTCCATTTTCTAATCTTGGCCATAGGTATTTTGAGCCTATCTCGTGGAGCTATAATGAAATTGGTTTTAACATTTTTTTGTTTATGTTTTAGCAGGTTTTTTATGTTTTATGATGTTCATTTTAATTTGTCTGTCTGGTTTTCCTTTCCAACAATTGAATGTTTTGCCTTGTATGTTGGAAACTGCCCCGAGTCCCCTTGGGGAGATAGGATGGTATACAAATAAAGCTTTACTATTATTATGATTATGATTATGAGGGAGTGTGACTTGCCCAAGGTCACCCAATGGATTTCCATAGTCGAGCTGGTCTCCCAGTATCTTACTCCAACATTCAAACCACTGAACTACATTGGATCTCTTAAATCAAAACTCTGTGTGTGCATGTACTTTCAAGTCACCTGTGAACATTTGGAGCCCCGTTAATTTTACAGGGTTGTCATAGGCAAGGAATATTCGGAAGTGAGTTTGCCAATTCCTTCTTCTGCAATGTAGTCCCGGCAATCGTTGGCAGTCTTGCATTCAGGTACTAGCCAAGTCTGACCCTGCTTAGGCTGCCTTTACGGTATTCAGGGAATTAAGGACTTTATTAGACACAGTCCCCTTTCCATTTCTACTGTTAATCCATTTCAAGGACGAGGTGCCATGGAGCCCATCACACAATTTTTCTTGACTTCCAGGTGTCATCCAGAGTGTTTCATCCTTGAAATGTGGTTAAAGTGTGTAGAAATGGGAGAGAAGAGGAGACAGGCAGAAATCATCTTCTGAGATCCTGAAGTGGTCAAAAAAGGAGAAAGCGCTCAAAAACACATGAGATGGGATCTGTCAGAATCGCCAGTGTCATTTCATTTCAGTGATGTGGAGTAATGAGCAGTCTTATGGACATTCTTCTGGTGAGCATGGATGCTCCGATTCTTGTCCCAAGTTCTTCTGTTTGAACCTGGTTCCTTAAAAAAAATTGAATGTCACTGACAGAAATTGTGCAATGGAAGGATATTTCTACTGTAATAGCTTTATTTCCTCCCTCTGCAGTATACTGTGCTTTCCCAATACCGCTATTTAAAACTTGTTATTTTTAACAAACCTTTTGATGTCACATCAAAGTTCAGTAATCACTACTCACAACCTTACGTTTCTTGCCTACATTAGTCAGAGAACTTAGGCATGCTCTTTATGTATAGGTGCTTTTAACTATTATTTGAAAATTCATAAATACATTTTTTTCATGTATTAGAAATTTAATGTACACATTCCTTATATTGGAAAGCATTAATATCTTATATTAATAACAATCTTCTTGCTTTGATGATAAAGTTCTTCTCTTTATTAGAATGTACATTCTACTTTTAAAGATTGCTATCGCTCTGAAGCTTTCCATATTTAGAAGTAGTACTAGAAGGTGACATTTGTTATGTTTTTAGGGATGAAGAATTTGTACTGACTATTTTTTTTTAAAAAAGTCTTATGCTTTGGTTGATCAATCATAACAAAAAGAAAGAGAAACACGATATGTTGAAAAAAATAGATCACAAAGTACCACAATGTTTCAGAGTTCTGGGATTCCAAAGATTTCCACGGTTTTTAAAAAGAATATGGAGTGGGCAGGGGCAGAGCCTGTGTGATGTGGGACATAATGGGGGAAAGGCTGGGGAACATAATTTTGTGATAGGAAACCTTGAAATGTAATTGTTCTGCCCTCAAACTATCTTAACTACTTGGAAGGTGAACTGGCTGCACAGGGAAGAGATGGGAAACTATATAGTTGACTCAAATAAGAATTTATTAACTGACAAGAATTTTGGGCTTTCTCTCATCCTGAATCTCACTACAAAGTCTTTATGAGGAGAGGTAAAGTCTTTGAGAGATAGACACAGTTCTGGGTGAACTGAGGATCTTCAATCTTTACTTCTTCTTAATGTCTCTTTCTTGTATGGTGTTCAACTGTCTCTAAGATAGTCTCAATATTTGACTGGACTTGATTACAACTCATACAGCTCTGACTGGACATGCAATTTTGTAGATCTTCTGGCTTTCCTCTCTCTTCACCTTCCAGTCACAAAAAGGGCTGGCTCTTCAAAAGACCAGAAGTGTTTTTCCAGAATCCCTGATGGAATTCTTAAAGGGGCAGAGTAATGGAGGCTTCAAGTGCACAGAGGCTATCTAGAAACTTACATAAAATATTAATCCCTCAAATTAAAAAGAGCTTAACTAGGGGTAAACAGTGAGGGTCTTCATGGGGTATGATAGTAACAATCCATTTTGGGATGGAGCATTATGATTTCAGACAATTTCCCCTCCTTCCCACAGCTCATGTGATGAGGTCCTAAATCACAACTACTCAAGAGTGGAGGGAGCTCTTGCCCTCCTTGCAAAACAGGTCCTAATACTGTATAATGTTATTCAGAATTCCCCATAGCTATCAGTGTGCTCCTCAAGTTTTCCTCCACCAAAATTAATCCTACTGAAAGAAGGATATGTTAGAAAACCACAATTTTTACCCCATATTTGGTACTCTCCATTCTTCAGTTGGATAAAATGATAAAATTTAAGACTTCAACATTTCAGAAGGCGACAGGATGGAGAGGAATCTTGGCTATGCTCTGGTTGGCAAATAATTTTATAGAAAAACCAACAATGACTTATGGTGGGTCACCTCCCCATTTGCCCCAATCCTGTTGCTGAGAAAGGCCCATCCTTACGCATACCCCACATGCCTATAGTAATCAGAGGACCAACTAATATTTTGTGGGCAAAGGATGTTTAAAGTGCTGGTGCCTGGTATTACTTGACAATAAAAGCCCAAAGAAAGAAGAAGAGGGTCTTTATTTTCTATGAGCATTAGAAATGGTCATTTCAATTTAAAACAAAATGGGAAATATAGGGACAGGTTGTAAATCAGATCAAGATGAATCCATAAAGTAAGGAGTCTGTGAAGAGAAGCCCCACTTGTTTGTCCAAAATTGCATCACAGGGGAGTATTTCAGTGGGAGGGAGGTGTTGAATGCTATGCTTGAGGCGACGGCATGATAATAGAAACTGTTTCTATTTATACAGGGCTATTTTGATGCCGCTGTTGCAAGAATAGTCACACTGCTTTACTGAGGGTTGTTGACCCGGATACTTATGAAAGGCATTTCTGTTTGAAGAGTCATTTGGAGAGGTCGCTCAAATTAGTTGCCATTTCTGTGAAACAAGCGGTTGCTGTGTGCAAAGCGAGAGGACTACCTTGCTTCTCAGATGGCTGCGTTCAACTTTCTCATGGGAAAACACACACAGATTCATGAACACAATCTGCCTCATACCGAGAAGTTTTTTGCCACCAGGGCATGGCAAGCTGTTAGGAGCCTCATTCCTTAGCAATGCAGTTTGGTGGTGGGGGGAGAGATTGGAGTCGAGGAAGCTAATTACTGTTTAATATTTCAAACAGGATGTTTGAATGGGAGGTTTAATTATCTTGCCAACATCTATTCAAATAAACACAAGGGATTTAGGCCTTTGTTGGGGGGGGGGAGGTGGACTGGAGTTGTGGGTTTAAGGAGGATGCCAAACATTCTTGGGCACTAAACCTCTTAGATCTCCTGTGTAATGTGGCATAATAACCTGCTTGTGTTGACACTTTGCCTTGCACTAGAAGAAGTGCCTGCCCTCATTGGTGGTGAAAGAATGGAGCCTGGATGAGACAGAGGCAGTTTTTTCCCTGCACCCCAGCATTCTATTGAATTGAATTCCTGGACTATATCCAATTGTTATTACCTCATCAGATGGGCAAAATTTCCCATTGTACAATACTCCCTCTTCACTTGTAGCATGTAGCCCGCCGGCTCCCATCCCATGATGTATATCTACTTCTGGCAGTGCTCTGTGGCACAAGTGAAGAGGGAGCATTGTAAGCTGCCACGCCGGCAACACAAGGGGCTTCCCATGTTGCATACCTGAGCAGTGGACTCCCCCCCCCCCATAGGATGGGATAAGGGGGAAGACAGGTGACGTGGGGCACAGATTTATTTATTTATTTATTTATTTATTTATTTATTTATTGCACTTCTACCCCTCCCTTCTCAACCCCCGAGGGGGGACTCAGGGTGGCTTACAAAAGGCACAATTCGATGCCGGCACAACAACAAGGTAAAAATAAACAGTAATTAAAACAACTAAAACAATCCATTATACATCACACATCAAAATCTATAAAACCAATCTAATGCTCAACGTTTGCCAACTCAGAGTTCATAAATTCAATTCCACACTGTCAAGTCCATCAGTTGTGGTCCCTAGTCCTTTGTCTGTCTGCCAGATTACCCAAAGCCCTGGTCCCAAATCCATGTTTTTAATTTCCTTCTAAATGAGAGGAGGGATGTCAATGACCTAATTTCCCCGGGGAGCGAATTCCACAGGTGAGGGGCCACCACTGAGAAAGTCCTGCTCCTCGTCCCCACCAACCTCACTTGTGATAGAGGTGGGGCCGAGAGCAGGGCCTCCCCAGAAGATTGTAAACTCCGAGGTGGGGTGTTGAAGGAGATACGTTCGGACAGATACGCTGGGCCGGAACCGTATAGGGTTTTGTAGGTCAAAACCAGCACTTTGAATTGTGCTCGGAACTGGATCAGCAGCCAGTGGAGCTGACATAGCAGAGTGATGAGTCCCCCACCCCCCCACCCCGGCCGGATGATACATGGTGAATCCCAGTCTTAATGTGATGAGATCCTCACTCTCATCACATTAGATCTACAGAAGAAATTGAATTGGTGTAAGTGTTGCCTTATCATGGGGGAGCCAGTGGGTTGTAATGTTTTGAACATTTCACTACAACTCTGGAGACCAGGCTTAAGTCTGGACTCAGCTTTGCAATCCACGGAGAGTATCTGCATTCTAAGATGAATGCAGCTTGAGACCACTAAAGCTGCTTTATATTGGCTTCATAAAGATCCCTCACAAATAGACTATACTTGGAGCTTGTATGTTCTTCTGTGGGAGTTACTGCAACAGTTTTCTTATATTCAGGAGACAGCAAGAACTGTTACCAAGTGAAAATGTGCTCCATATTTTCCTCTTTTGTGCTTGGTCGATAATATTTGACATTTTCATCTGTCATGATCACAGACCAAGTATTTCTTGCATCCAGTGTGTTTCGGTCAGTATCTGATATGTCAAGTTTTTACAGTATCACTAACAGGACCCAAAGGAAATCTAGATCCAGACACTGAAAGCTTGCATTGTTTTTGCCTGCTTTCCAAAGGTCATTCAAGTAGACGATTTCATTCTACTTATTTTTCCTCTATTTTAATGTATATGCTACATATGGAAGTGGCTTGTAAGTTCTTCAGTATCACACAAATAGTGCAAACTGTTTGTAATCTGGAGCTTCTATATATCTTCTCAGAAACATGGTACTTTGGTAACTGTAAGTCCCCTTTTCTTTTTCAGCTTCTTGATTGTTCTGTGCTGAAAACCCGTTAAGGAAATATTCATAATGAGATAATGTGACCCAAGTGTAACCACGATTTTCATTTATTTTTCATATATATCTTATATACATAGCCTAAAGGTATGTTTACACACAAACATTTATGTACACTAAACCACTAGAAAGCAAAAATATTTGATTTTACCACCCACATATACAAATTTGGATTCTGGGATATTTCAAATTTTGAATCTATAGATAAGAGATGCTCAACTTATATAGTCTGCTCTTTAAAAAAAATCCCTAAGTGTAATGAGCATAATGGCTTCACAATTGCATAAATTTCCTACATCTTGTTAAAAAAATGAGTGTTTTCTCATTTTCCCAGTGAAATTACATGTCATGTGGCATTGTAAATAGACTGAAACTTTTGGTCCTTTGAAATTTGGCATATGGTTTGAATTTTAAAGCTTATTTCCTCTTAGCCTAATGAACCTCTGAAAGTGATTAAACAGAAGAAAGGCAGGTTAAGCCAATTAGGTCTTATCAGAGGAAACACTATCAAATCATTTTGACTTTTTTTTAAAGTCCCGATTTTTGTAGGTTCCCAACATTCCAACCAAATATTGGTTTGCTACTGTTGTGATAATCAGCACTCTGCTATTGAATATGTGTCACTTAAAGGAGGAAATGTGGAATCATAGGTCAAAAGGCAGTAAACCAAACATTTACATTCTTGCTCATGCTCCATTTTGGTCTCCAGTTTCATCCTTTGTTCTACTAGACCTTCTAAAATCCATGTCCAGTGTCCTTCTGTCCTCTCAACCATGGGCACTGAATACACACACTAAATGCTCTTCATTTGTTTGGATAACCTTTTTTCAAGAAGTGGATTAAGTGAATTTAAAATGCTTTACCATAAAATCCCAGATCATAAGGCTAGGCTGAAAACAAAAATAAGTTCAAAGTCAAATCATGGTCCAAGAAGATCAAAGATGAACAAGGACTGGTATCAATAGCATTTGGACCAATCCAGTTTCTATTACTGCCAAGGAAACTGTGAGACCACTTATGACCTGAACGCCAAACCATACATCACACTGAAGTATTAGCTTGTCCTCCCAAAAAAACTTTCCATTGCAAAATAATTGCTTAACCCTTCATCTGATAACTAGTTTTCCAGTTTCTTTTTCTCTAATGTGACAATGATTGATGATATTACCAATAACACTAATGTCATATTAATGAAATACATGTCAATACTTTTAAACCATATGCGCCAGAAAATGAGATTTCAGTCTTCCTGAATTATGGTATTTTACATAATCCATAAAGCATTAGACCCATAGCACTCTACTATAGTCACATGAACAAACAATTATAAATAATGACCTGTGTTCTCCATCAGCTATTTAGTTAAATATAGATGCCTAAGTAGCAATTGTGAATACAAAATAATTATGAATTTACAGAACAAATGGAGATAAATATATCCATTCTACTGGCAAAGTGAAGCATGGTTGAATCACGTTTCCATCAGGTTTGAGAGGTTGGGCCCAGATAAGTTTCTTACTTAATATAATTCGTTACCTCCAGTTAAGTATACATAACTGTAAGTACTTGATGTAGAGCATTGGTTGTGATTCCCAGATTTCAGCCTCTTGTCAAGCAATGGCAAACAGAGGGGAATAATCCAATACATCTTCTGATGTTTGCTATGGGTGATTTTTTTCATTCTAGCCAAAATTAATGGGAGGAAAGAAAACCTTGGTACCAGGGTGCAAAAATGTAACATCTTGGATGTTAGTTTTCCCTACCCAATGTAGTTTAAGAAGAAATTTATTTTTATTATTATTAAAGTGAGACTGAAATCTTTGGAGTCAGAAAACACAAGAAGTGTGCATTATGCCCAGATGACAATCCTAACCCTGACTCTAAACTTTGGAGTGTATGGGTATAGTAGTGCACTATTCCCCAAACCCAACATTGATTTTCAGTTTATTGGGATTCTCAAGGATATTAGGAAATCCCACATAATTTAAACAATGTTTTTTAAAAAAGAATTCCTATTATATGAAGGTTTTGAAAATATTCAAAAGTTCTACTGTATGGAAGTACAGTAAGCAACAACAAAGGCAGTGGTAGTTGGTGAGTTTCATGTCAATATGTCTGTCAATGGAGTTCTAAAGCATCTATCCTTTCAAGTTTAGACTAAAATTCAGATTGGATTCTCTGAATGCATCTACGCTGTATAATTAATGAAATCTGGCACCACTTTAACTGTTGTTGCTCAGTGCTAGGGAATCATGAAAATTATTGTTTGGTGAGTCACCAGCGTTATCTGGCAAAGAAGGCTAAAGCCTTGCACAACTACAACTTCCATGTTTGCATATCATTGAGCCATGGAAATTTCAATAGTGTCAAGCTGTGTAGACATCCTTAGCCTCCGATGTGATGGCCCGATTTGTTTATTTCATAGTATCTGGTCTCTTTTGATGTTAATATACTACAGAGGGGGGATGAGAAGGAGGAAGAGATAGGGAGGAGAATGAAAAATAAAGGCAATATGAACTTACGACTGGTGAGGATGAGTGACCTCTCATTTATCAATGCTTCAGGACTAGAATTTTGGTAAGTGCATCTCTTAAAAACACCTACAACCCACTTGGAGTACACTGTAGGAAATAGTTCATCATTCCACCTATTGTATACAATGAATAACACTAAAACACTTCCTTGTCATCTTATCAAGCTACATGGGTTTTAGAAGTTTCTTTGTTAAGCTTGCAAAAGGAAGGCAAGGAGAGAAGGAATCTTTGAACATCCAAACACCGTGTCATACTGAGTGTGATCCTGACACTACACAGGGAAACTGACTATGTCTTTGTTTACAGATGGGGTGGTGATAACCGGACAGCTCCAATGGAAGGTCAACCTAGAGGACAACCTGGGATTCTTTCCTATCAACTCTAGCTGGTGGGCATTGGCCCTTCTGACTGTCTTCTCCATTTAGGCTTCGAGGCATGTTCGTATATGTTATGGAGGTATTTCATAGCAGTCCTCTAGGAAAGTATATTTGCACTTGGTTGAGGGAGGTAATAACTCCCTTTACTGACCTTGAGTAAAAGGTTTTAGCAACGTTCCATGTTATTTTATTGCAAATACATTTTTGGAATGAAACAGTGCTAAATGAAATTCGGTGCTAGTTAGCAGACGCATTTGAGATCACAACTTTCTCACTTAGAGCACAATTTGAGGGTTTAAAAAGAGTTGCCCTGCACTGAACATGTTTCGTTTTTAGTATTATGGAGAAGATGCAAAATGAACCAAACCAAATATCTGTAACTTTGATGGAATGGATATTATTTCTCAGATTTCACTTAAGGAAAATAAAAAAGCTCTTACTGCCCTAAGGCCTGGCCATGAAGTCACATGTTAAACACCATGTTTTCCCTTCATTTAGCTTGTTATCAGACAGTATGCTGCAACTAGACAATACATTATTGGACATAATTGATAGGACAAGCTACCACTAAACTACTCTTATTCTACAGGGAGAAACAGCCATAGTATCTTAATTGTGAAAGTGTTTGTATGCCTTCATATTTGGTCCATGTAATACAGTAGGTTTTTTATATCCACTGGAATTTGTTCTAGGACCCACCCACCTCCCGTGGATACCAAAATACAAGAATGCTTAAGTCTCATTATTTATAATGATGTAATACAATTGTGTTGTATACAAAATGACTTAATCCAGATTTTTGGATGTGGGGGGGATTTCAAGTTGATGACTGAATCTGTGGATACAGAATCCATGGAGGAGGGCCAACTATATAACTAAAGAGATACTGTAAGAGCAGTTAATGAAAATTGCTCACACAGTTTAACAAAAAGTGTTGGAGAAGCAGATGTGGCACCTTTTTCTTTTTTCTTTTTTGAACATCCCTCACTTTGTTGGAGAGAACAACTCTTCAGGTGATCAGAGAGTTAAGCAATGTGGAGTGATCAGCACAAAGTGAGGGCCTATTGAGTTAAGGAGTGAGATGTTTCCTGGGGATGAAGAACTAAAATTAGAGCTAACTTTGCTAAACTTCCTCATTCCTTCCTTGAGGCTCCCTCTTTCTTATGTAAAACCAACCTCAGCCTATTTAGGAGTAGTGGGGGGAAGCAGCTAAGGAGGATAAGAACCACACCCACCAACTCAAGTGATATTGGGAGCCATTTAATGTCATTTTTTCCCCATCAATGAAAAGACGGGCTGCACCAATGATTTAAATGCAAAAGAGGAACAGGAGTGACACAACATCATTTACCAAAAAGATTTTGTGTGTGTGTCAGGAGCAACTTGAGAAACTGCAAGTCAATTCTTGTGTGAGAGAATTGGCCATCTGCAAGGACGTTGCCCAGGTGATGCTCGGATGTTTTACAATCCTGTGGGAGGCTTCTCTCATGTCCTTGCATAAGAAGCTGGAGCTTAATATGTGATAAGTACCAGCTGCTATTGGCCACTATGTTTTCCTCAAAAGGAAGAAAGTTTTGGGGAAGTTTTGGATTGTCTGTAGAATTTTCATAGGCTGGAATGGGAACTCAGGTGGATTAGATTAAGCCAGAGGACCAAGGGATCTCTCCTTGGTCAGTCTTTTCACTCTTTGCTAAATTTTACTAAAGTCAGAAACTTCAACTCAATGGCAGCTAATGAGTCCTACATCAGTAGTATAATAAATATGCTCTGGATTGTAATCTAACTTTACAGCATCTACCAAAGTGCTGAATCTGCTGAGGGAAAGATTCAGCACTTTAGACAGGACATTTCAATTTTCATATTAAAACCAAGAACTAGCCCCATTGGCGTGAGAGTTACCATCTACCAGCTTGCAGACTTCCATTCCAAAGTCAGTTTCCTCTGACTTCTCTGTTCCTAGTGCCTTGAATTTTTCTTGCTGTAATGCAGCCAGTATGAATGTCTGAATGAACAATATTTTGGATGATAGAATTACTAAAGAGTTGCATTTTGGCTGAAGATTGGAAAATAAGCACCTCATAACTCAGCAAGTGCAGAAATGCTATGGGAGATGGAGCCAATATGAACAATGTTCACATCATTGCACAACTAGTGTGCTGTTATTAAAGAAATGTATAATGATTAATAACCTCAGAAAGTAAGACCTCCATATAATAAAGGCATTATTGATTTTCCTGGAATGGAAGCCACAGCGTCCAGTATCTTTGCTAGACTTCAAAGTAAATACATGAACACACTTCTGCAAAGCACCAATAAGGGAACTAGCTATGTGGTGATACCTTTGTACTTGGCAAAGTATTTCATAAAAAATTAAAATTTTATAAAAGCTGAAACAATTTTCACTGGTTACCAAAGTTGCTTCCTTACTACTAAGAAAAGATCATGAATTGCAGACCTCAATGTGTGTGTGTGTGTGTATAGGTTATCCGGAAAGTAAGGTTACAAGCCACATAGCTCTCGCAGGGAATTTTTGAGGGGGAACTTGGTATCACTGCGGTGTAGCAAGAACCCAGCAGAAGTGAACGAGCAATGCTACTCATCAGTAGCTCATTGACTGGTGTTGTGGCGGTTAGAGATGAGCATCCTCATTCTGTTTTCCTTCTGTCTGTCTCCTTAACGACTATATGCTTCCGCACACTGCTCATGCAACACAAGAATTGTTGACTTCATTTGGTTGGGATGTTTTAAGCCACCCCTCTCACAGCCCCAATCTCGCACCCAGTGAGACTATAATCTGTTCACTAAGCTGAAGGAACACCTGGGTGTAAAATACTTTTCTGATCATGATGAGGTGGAAATCGAAGTGATGAACTGGCTGAAAAAGGCAGAGGTGAACTTCTATGACACAGGCATCAAAAACTCGTCCCACGAATGACAAAATGTATTGAACTGAATGGCAATTATGTAGTGGAAGGTTTCTCAATATGCTGTCATCACCTCACTCTTGTCTGGAGTGGATTCGGGTTTGCACCCTTTTATCTCATCCACTTGACCACCACTTCTAGGAACTGGATCAGGATAGGAATGGTGCTTCCTGGGCTTGTGGACATAGAAAAGCAGAGTTGGTGACAGTTGTATACTGAAGAAACTCCACACTTTCCTCTCACCTCATAGTTTCTACTGATGTCAAGAGAAACAAAAGAATTTGAGAAGTGAAGACTTTGTCAAATGTTCAAAGGAAACACCTTTTATTACAGCATGCTCAAAATAGTTCAGGTTTTGCACACTGGCCCTCCTCAAATAATCTGAACTGCAGGAGACAAGTGGTAGTGGTCATAGTTTGATGTGCTTAATCCTTTCAGTAACTGTCACTCTCTTACTGTAATTTCCTTCCTGAGTCTATTCCATATACCCCACTCTTGCCAACATTTCTATGAATACATTTGTACAGTGAAGATTTATGTATGGATCATGGCAAAAAAGCATACATGTGAGAATCACAGCAGAAAAAGTAGCTGGAAGAGGATGGTTCAGTCTCTCTCTCCTGATCATTTCTTATCTGTAAAATCTCATCGTTGCTCTTCAAAAGATAAAGTGGCCCATAGAGGTTAAATACATTTGGTTGCATGATGATATATGTTGTTTTCACTTCAAAGAGTTTGTCCAAAGCAAGTTCTGAAACCAAATGGAAAAGATATGCGCATTGTACTGATCAAAAGGCACAAAATGCATCATTGTATAGTTCAAAGCTTTGATGCCTCTGAAAACTCACGTGATAGATTTTGCACCTATTGTTGGACCAATAAAGATATCACTACAGGATGGATATTGGATTTTTCATTTAGTTTTTATAGACAACATGCTTGTTGATACAAGGAAATACATGTCACCGGGGAATCCTTGGGACTGGGAAATAATCTGATGAGGAATTATCATCAGTAGTTTCTTCAAAGGAAGCCAAACAACTGGCAGAAAATCAAACAACCAATAAGCCATGCTGGCATTGTAGTCTTGCACATGGGGCTGCCAGTGATCATTTTTAATTATGTGAAATAGTTTACTGGCCTTCATACAAACAGATAGGAAGGTAGAAATTAATCTGGCAGCATAATCTGAACTGCAAATCAAATGCTGTTTCTTCTGTTAATCTTAAATTACTGGGAAAGAGCCCAAATGCATAGCAATTTTTGAGACAGAAAAAAATGATGGCAAAGTTGATATAGTTTTACTTTTTGACACTGGTGCAAAACCTGCTATTAAATTCAGAATGTAATGTTTGCTCAGTGATGCAGTTTGCGTCCAGTTTAGAACACATTAGTCCTAGGATACTTTTTAACTCAGCCAAGTTTATTGACAGTAAAATTGGGATCCCAGATAACTCTCAGACCTTCTTTTTTTCCTCCCCACCCTTTCTACAATGATGTTTACTTGTTTAAATTGATGCTCCAATCATGTTCTGCTTTGGTCTGTGTCTGTTTGCACCTTGTCTGTCACAGAACAGGCGGCTATCATTTCCCAGGTTCAAAAGACCATGTCAGCACTTTTCAGTCAAAGGTCAGCCAAGCTAGCAGTGAAAGATTAAAGAGGACAATAGCATTCCCCCAAACAAGGTCAAATCTGAGTAGCAGAGCTAATATTTTTAAAGCACCAGCCTATGCAATGTTCAGCAAGCTGGTCACTGTAGCATTATCAAAGTTATATGGATGAGTAGCCTTGAGTTTGATGAGTAACTCCACTTCTTTCTTGGGAGGGGTAGCCTTCATGAGCAGGACTGATATAGTTGACATTTTTGTTCCTTATCTGCTTATGTGTATCTAGCAGTGCTATCCCTGACCTTCTATTTTGTTACCTTCCTTTCATCTTTCCAATCCTCTGTGATCTCTTTCTCTTGATTTCCAGAGGTATCATTACATCCTGAATTCTTTGCAAAGTTGTGATTTTTCACTGGCCCATCAGCAGGATTAAGAAATCTTTGGCCCTTTAGATATTCCAGGCTTCAGTGTCCATCTCCCAGAAAAACTTGACTGGCATAGGCAATGGTGAGTGATCATAGAACCATTTTTCAAAACATCAGGATGATTAGATCCAATGTTTCTTTTGATGTGGTCACAACGGAGCTTCCAGTGACATTAGCAGCAGATCTATCGTATTGTCGGGGATGTGGAAAGAGAGGGTATTGTTATACCTATTCTCTAGCATATAAAGAAATGTATTATTTTATTTGTTGAGGACATGGATAGGAATCATACAGCTCATTGGACCCATGGAGCCTCCAAGGCTATTCCTGTATCACCTATCCTTCTCCTCCAGACGTCATCTGGGTTCTACAAAAATGGCAGGAGAATTAAAACAAGCCCTCCGGAAATCCACCAGAAGTTGTGAGCTTCCTCTAGAGCAGGCATGGGGAACCTTCGGCTCTCCAGCTGTGGTGGACTTCGACTCCCACAATTCCTTGAGGCTCGGCATTCGCCCCAAAGGCTTACCTTGGCCCAACGAGGTTTGTTTGGCTCTTTTTCATGGAGGACAGGCAGCAAAGGGGGAGAGACGAGCGTAACGTAGAGCCAAACAAACCTCATTGGGCCAAGGTAAGCCTTTGGGGCGAATGCCGAGCCTCAAGGAATTGTGGGAGTTGAAGTCCACCACACCTGGAGAGCCGAAGGTTCCTGACCCCTGCTCTAGAGTATTGGTTCTCAACCTGTGGGTCCCCAGATGTCTTGGTCTTCAACTCCCAGAAATCCTAACATCTGGTAAACTGGCTGGGATTTCTGGGAGTTGTAGGCCAGAATACCTGGGTATGCACAGGTTGAGAACCACTGCTCTAGAGCTTGCCAGCTACCTTTTCTTACTGCAAAATAAACTGTTTTTCCTGAAATTGGAAGCAGTTTTCTATTCCAAAGTGGCAATTGCCTTCTCAATACTTCTAGCATTAGCTGGAGAAATGCTCCCTTATTCCACAGAAGCTTTATACCTCTGAATTCTCAATTTAAAGTGTCAATTTATTGATAATATTTACCTGTCACAATTCACCAGGCACATATCAGGACCTATCAAACCACATAGTAGCATGTCCATTCAGGATCAAGCTCTACAATACCCATTCTGAAAGGCATTATGTCAGAGGATACAAAACAATGAAATACGAAAACTGTAAGGCTTTTGTCCTCTTCAGAGATTGTCCTTTTGTGTCAAACTTTGCTGCAGATGATAGAGCAATGATGTATATATTACTCAGAAGCAAGTTTAAGGACTTTATCATTTTGAAAGCAGGGAGGCAATGCATTCCAGTTTGTTGTTTCTGAATATAGATGCAATGGATTTGAATGAGAAGAAAAACAGATTCCACCGAAATATTAGAAACAAATTCCTGATATTAAGAACTGTTCAACCATTGAATATACTGCCACAGAATGTACTAGAGTCTCCTTCTTTGTAGGCTTTTAAGCAGAGGTTGGATCGCCATCTGTTGGGAACACTTTATTGCATAATTCCTTCATTGCAGGAGGTTGGCCTTGTAGTGTCTTCCAGGGATAGGATTCTATGAATAATTTTAGTAAGAAAAACAAGCTGAATCATTACCATTTTATAACCCTACCCAGATTCAATTGAACTGTATAAATCCTGAAAGAAAAGTGGTAGTGTTCGGGTGTCAGGGCCTAAATATTCTAAAGGCACACAATCCCATCTGATTTTCAAAGCTGAGTAAGATCAGCTATTGTTAGGACTTGGGTGGAAGACTTCCAATTAAGACCAGGTGGCATAGGCTATATTCCAAAGGAAGGCACTGGAAAAACCATATCTGAGTGTTCCTTACCTAAGAAAACCCTATGAAATTGCCATAAGTTGGGAGGTAACTTGAAAGCACATGCATGCACCCAAGCATCAGATTCCATCTGCTCTCGAAGCTAAGCAGTGTAAGGCCTCATTAAAATGTTGATGAGGGATGATAAAGGAATAAAAGAGCTAGGAAAATGAATGTGTTCACATAGTGGATGGGTGGAGTGTTTTCGAAATATCTAAAGAAAGGTCTGTTTGATTTTAGAAATCAATATGCTTGAAAATGATTCCAGAAATCACAGCTATTGGCTAATTTAGAAGCATAAAGAATGTAAAGGAACTCCTGCCTTCCCCACTGCCAGTTGGACATCTGCCTTGATTGCATTTATAATCTCAATGAAAATTTAACAGGGATGAAACCAAAGATGAGTTGACACAGACGCTTGGCTTTGACTGCCTGGCACTCTCTGTGATTTTAAACAGTAGGTTCTCTTGGTTTCATCTTGACTGTGTTCGATCTATCTCCAATAGCACTGCCCTCTCAAGTGGTACAATGGAAGACCATTGATTTCAGTGGGACTACTTAGGTCTACAGATTTTGCATAGTTCAATTAGATTTATTTATTTATTTCAAGCATTTATATCCCATCCTTCTCACCCCCAAGGGGGACTCAGGACGGCTTACAATAGGCAAACATTAGATGCCGGACATTGAATTAACAAACATAATTAAAACAACTATTAAAACAATTATAAACATTTAAAGATTTAAAATTCTAAAATATAATAATAATAATTATTATTATTATTTGTACCCCGCTACCATCTCCCCATGGGACTCGGTGCGGCTTACATGAGGCCGAGCCCACAATACAACAATAAACAATAGCAACAATAATACAACACAATAAATAAACTCATAAGCAGAAAATAAGCAATAAACATTAACAATAACACAACGCATTTAAAAATCTATGGCTGGGCCAAATGTAATAATTATTTTTTTTAAAAAATAATGCTGGGCATGACAAAGTGACACATAATTAGGATAGAAGTTTTGGAGAGGGATGAAGTGTGCAGACAAACCTAGATCACTAGTAAATATCACCAGTTTAAAACCGTTATCCAAAATCAGTCAATTGCTGGTTGCATCAGTCAATCACATTCAAATCACTGTATCTATTGCTCAAAGGCTTGACCCCAGAGCCAGGTCTTGAGTTTTTTTCATAATACCAGGAGGGAGGGGGCAGATCTGATATCATTTGGGAGGGAGTTCCACAGCCAAGGAGCCACCACTGAGAAGGCTCTGTCTCTCATTCCCACCAGTCGCGCTTGCGAGGATGGTGGGACCGAGAGCAGGGCCTCCCCTGATGATCTTGAAGGTTCGTAGAGGGAGATACGTTCGGACAGGTAAACGGATACCAGATATTTGTTTTCCCCAATTTTAAAATATGGATAGTGATTATGAATGCAGGGTGTTAAAATACAAAATGATCTCAATAGGAAGAAATGTTGGATATAAATTAAATGATGAACATGATATACTTAGGGTTCTTCATTTTCCTGCTGCTTGAAGCATAACAGAAACAGCTAACAAAGTGCATAATATCCAGTGTTATCAGAGGGAGGAATATAATATGCATTTCTCCACAGTAGTAAAATGCAATAAAAATTATTAATAAAAGAATTGCATAAATAAGTAAATGACACCTTTATTAAGATAAGACATCTGCAACTACATACATCTATACAGTCACAGCATCTTGTAGACAATGTATTGTCGAAGGCTTTCATGGCTGGAATCACTCAGTTCTTGTGGGTTTTTTCGGGCTATATGGCCATGTTCTAGAGGCATTTCTCCTGATGTTTCGCCTGCATCTATGGCAAGCATCCTCAGAGGTGAGGTCTGCTGGAACTGGGAAAAAGGGGGTTTATATATCTGTGGAATGACCAGGGTGAAACAAAGGGCTTTTTGTAAGTTTGTAGCCCAACTTACAAAAGCCCTTTGTTTCACTCTGGTCATTCCACAGATATATAAACTCTTTTTTTCCCAGTTCCAGCAGACCTCACCTCTGAGGATGCTTGCCATAGATGCAGGCGAAACATCAGGAGAAATGCCTCTAGAACATGGCCATATAGCCCGAAAAAACCCACAAGAACTGAGATCTTGTAGACAACTTGTTGTCTACAACATCATATTTCTCAATATAATCTCCATCTCTGGTGATGCATTTGCATCACTTGTGAACCCACTCATCTAATTGACTTTGGAAAATATACAAGAGTTGAATAAAAAGTAATGCCTCCACCTTCGTTATTCGGGTTTAGATAGGAATATTTTAATAAAACAAATGCAAAAATAATCCTTGGAATGTGATCTTTAACTATCACTATTCACTTTTCCACATAATCACCAGACAATTGGATACATTTCTGCCAACAATGAACAAGTTTTCCAAAGCCGTCACGGAAGAAGTTGACACTCTGTTTCCGCAACCAGCATCTCACACTTCTTTCAACATCTTCATCAGAAGCATATTGATGTCCCCGCAGATCTTCTTTCATTATCGGGAACAGATGGAAGTCAGACAGTGCTAAATCTGGACTGTATGGAGTATGTTGTACGGTGCTGAGATCCAGTCTCTTAAGTTTCAAGTCTGTACGCTTTCACTTCAGGCGTCAGCATCCTGGGTACCCATCGTGCACAATCTTCTGATAGCCAAGCAAAGCAATAATGTGACCCACACATTCTTGTGAAATGCCAGTTATGCTTGAAATTTCTTTCTGAGTGATACGACGATCATCCTGAATCAATCTATCAACCTTTTGCTTGTGAAACTCGGTGGTTGCTGTCATAGGATGTCCAACCCTTTGTTTGTCACGCGAGTCAGATGTTCCCACCTCAACGTCTTTAAACTTACTCGGCTAACAATGCACAGTACTCACATCAGCACAATCACCATAAACAGTTTGCATTCTCTGATTAATCTCCTTTGGGGTGTCACCTTCTGCTGTGAAGAATTCAATGTCTGCACATTGCTTAAGTCACATTGACTGACCGTCTGCGCAGGGTTCCATACTTCTCACTTTATCAACACAACTGTTCAATGCTAAGGCTTCCCATGAAAATGGAACTGTAGAGGAGAGTCTACTGAAAAAGCCAGTACCTACCACATACCAGGACTGCCCTCTGTTGAGGAGTTATGAAGATGGGGGCAAAACTTTTCATTCAACCCTTGTATTTAGGCAGTCCCTGGTCCAGTGCCTGATAGCTTACATTATTGAAGTATTTCCCTTCTCAGAGCTTCCTGAAGATGCCATAATATCTTGAAAGGCAACAAAGAAATATATTAAATAAAATGCATCATCAACACCATCATCAATTGTCAGCATTATCATAATCAGCATCATTGCCATTGTCATCTGGGCCATGGAGTCCTAAAATATCTTTCAAGTTTTGAACAACACTCTGAAATGTAGGAAATGGGTGTCTGAAAGGAAGTGGGGAGAGGGGAAACGGCTGGAAATTCAGAGAGAGGACTGTAGCAAGAACACAACCGCCAGTGAACTGAACTCCCACATGTGCAGCAGTGTCACGGCTATAAACAATAGGCTAATTCAAGACAATGAATGCACAACACAAAAAGTCACCATTCTTTCTGCTCAATCTGCAATGCTAATTCTTCTCCCCCTTCGCCAAGACTGAATGCCTGCTACTCAGATACTGTGCTAAAATCCCCCTTTCTTACATCTTAGATAATATCTAGTAAACTGAGATGGCTTTTGGCTTTATCTTAATTCTCCCCATAACCTTTTCCCTTTTTCATTTTTTGAAATGAGAATATTCTGGATTGCTAGTTAGAAAAGAAAAAGAAATGCCATGAATTCTGGTTCATAGAGACCATTGTTTTCATTATGTTGCGGTACATTTCAGGGAGAGCAGAATAACAAAAGACTAAAATGGTTAATAATTTATCTAACATTGCTGAATGCATTGCTAATTGACTAATAATTTAATGTCCTGCTGGCTCATAATTTGAATCCAACAAAACACATCTGTACTGATGAGCTTTCTGATGCAATTTTACATAGTTTACGATGTTTTAAATTGTGAATTTTGTGCAACAGCCCAGGTTTTTCATGCAAGTGATTTTTTTGCAAACAATTTTTGAATTATCTAAAAGAAAAAAAAATAGAAAAATGTGAAACAATTCTCCTAACATTACCCAGTGAGAACACTGTTGCTGTATGTGTTAACCTAGTTTGTTGTATTGGATATGTATAGTAGCTCTATGTCGTGGGACGGGACACTTTCTAAAGGTGTCATTTTAGTCTTACTTTCATGAACATATGATAAGTCTCAGTGATATAAAAAGATCAGCTTCAAAACACATTTGATTAAATATTAGGCCATTAGATTGCAATCCTAAATGACTTTGCAAACCCCACTGAATTTAGAGCTTGAAATTTGAGGCCTGGGGAATTCTGGAAAATGAAATCCAAAAATACCTTTCCCAAGATTTAGTTCTTCAGTGAATATGTGCAAACAAACCAGTACAAGTGTCTTCATTTCCATAGGATTTAAGTAAACATGGTGTTCCACTTGTAGTTCCTCTATCCCATTTTCCTTTTTTAAAAAAGCAATAGAATATTTCATTTCTTTTTTGCCTGAGTGGAAACTCACAGTCTCAAGCACTGCCCGCATGAGGCCCAATGTGGACTTCTAGATGTGGTTGATCTATAATCAATCCATACCAGCAGAACCAGTGATAAGTGAGCTGGTGTCCAAAACATCTGAGGACTATAATTATCTACTGCTGTCTTAATACATTATAATATTACACTTAACTTGGTTCTGGTTCACCAAAGTAAACGTTTAAGTGATGGGATTTACTCGGCACTGAACCAAGGTTCTTTACTGGAAAAAAGATGAAGGAAATGACTATATGCCCCCTTATTTCCCTTCACTTGCCTCCCCACCCCCACCTTTGCCCTCCAGTTTATTATCTGTGTCTGAGTTCCCAGTTAGCCAGCTTGCCTTTTTGTTCCTCACTTTATGGGGTTTGCTTTATTGTTAGCAAAATCCTTAGTCATTTCCCTCATGGTCTTTCATAATAAAACCAGACAGAAATTGGAGTGTTATAAAATCTGCCCATTTTGGCAAGAAATGGGACCCTAAGAACTGTGAACCCTTTAGCTAAGATAAGAAAGGAGATGTAGCCACAAGCTGCCATAAACTTGTTAGGTTCCTTTATGTCTATTGGAACACATCCACACCTCTTTTTAGCACATATATATTCATACTGTCTTGGAAACAATCTGCAGACACCATAGTCTGTGTTTGCTTTCTTGTGGATTATATTCTTGAAACCAATCTTTATTTAACAGTAGTTCCCAGCATTTTTTTGACCAGGGACCACTTCCCAACATTAGTACCAAAAGGGTTACGAATCAGGTTTTGGTCAACTTTAGATTTGCTTTGGTTAGTTGGGGTGCTGATTCAGAAAATTGGCTTGGATAGACCACATCAGCTCTAGTTTCTGATACAGAACATCTGCCACCCAGTAGTCACCATCAGCTCACCCACAGAAAACCATATTTAATAAGCCTTGGCACTGTAAGAAGGTTTTCGTGAGACCAGTCGCTCTCATTTCAACAGCGTAGTGAGGCCATGGACCATATTTTAGTTCTTGCAGAGCATTGGTGGTCCACGAATCACAGGTTGGGAACCATTGATTTAGAAGAATACAAACACACACACACAAGCCTATGTCTGTCTGTCTGTCTGTCTGTCTATCTATCTATCTATCTATCTATCTATCTATCTATTTCACTTCCCCCTCCCCTACCAGCCTTTTTTGTAAGTCATGGGACCCACTAAAAGACTTGCGGACTCCCAAGAGCAAAGTGGTTGTCTGTCTTGTTGCTTGCAGCTCGCAGCAACATGAGAGGATGGGTGACACATAGTCCCTGTCTAGCGATGCCAAACTGTGTTCAGCATGATTAGGAAGTAGGGACTCCCTCCCCCAAATATTGGTGTAATGATGGCCAAAATCTTCCTTTGGGGAGGGGCATATATCACATAGCTACATCCCTCTACCTCTCTAAAAGTGAGGTTTCTCATTTTCACATAATAATATTCCATTGCTCAGTGAACCTGCTAGGAAAACTTCAAGCAAAACAGATGTGTGAAGCATATTTCAAGGGCTTAAAAATAATTGATATTACAGTGACATGTAGTGATCCAATTTCAGACATTCTTAGGTATGATCTATCGCCAAACAACATATCATTTGCCATCAAGGGCTATCCCTTTTAATGTATACTTCCCATTAACCACATGGATTGTTATTGATCTTATATTTAAATAATTATAATAGACAAACTTGTTATCAGGCTTTGAAAACACATTTGAAAGTGCTCAGATTAGTAGTGTGACAATTTCTGTCAAAGTATATGAAAAGATAGATATGATCTACTTTTAACTAGAATTATGGGTTTCAATCTTGTATAAACCATAGCTTCATTAAAAGTCTTAATCTATTGCATCTGAATGTAATCTATTACATTCTAGCAATGTAATGTTAATACAGTAATAATAATAAAAGTTGTCACTACAATATAGTTGAGAGGCATGTTGGGAAAGATCCGAGAAGTAAAATAAATCAATTTGACTTTGAAAAGGAAAATTGAATTTGAGATCAAATTGTGTACAGATGATTAACACTTGATCAAGAAAATGTATTAAACATTACTTAATATTATGTTTTAAAAATAGGTGAAAATGTATGGTTAAAGGGATATTCTCCCTAATTTGGGTTGCTGAAATCATAAATAATTGGAAAATAGGATGTAGATGTGGTGTGGAATGGGTTTCTGTGCAAACTCCCAGTTCTTGATGTGAAAACAAAATCCTGGTATGTGTAAGATGGAAGTTATCTAATTGTGCAGTGCTATCTCTTTCTCATCCAGCTCTCCCATGAGACAGAGGACTTCATCACACGCATTGCAGAAAGCAGGGGGGTTGTCTTCTTTGTCTTTCCCATGCCTTCCTCCCCTCCATTATACCAGTGTTATTATAGACCCCTTTCTCACGATCCCTTCCTCCCATGCCCTTTAACTCTCTTTTCATAGTTGAAATCATACGTTTGGGCAGCAATGTGATATGAGCACTTATAAGAGTGTGTTCAAATGTAAGGCAAAATTATAAGGTTACTGTAATTGTTCCTGACCTTTCATAGGCACTAGAACTTCCTATAGTGGGTTTAAAAAGTTACAAAAAACTTTCAAAACTAGCAGTAGTGCCATTTGGAAAGCCTAGATTAATATGAAGGAAAAAATGCAACAAAAGCAAAGTGGTGATATCTTACAATAGTGCTATTCTTTAGGATTATGCAGAAGGGTTTTGTAAAAGAAGTGGAGGATAGGAGACCATTCACAGGAATGCCCATTCATCCATGTCACTGAAACAATTCAACATGGGCAAACCTAACAGATGCTATGTGTTTTAATAATTGTGTGGGATTGAATTATTGCCAATTGTAAACTGCTCTGAGTCGCCCCTGGGCTGAGAGGTGTGGTATATAAATGTAGTAAATAAATAAATACATGAATAAAATAATAACTTCCTCTCGTTTCCAAGTTTCTCTCTGACTCCTCCCTGCCCTTCCCGGTTTCTCTACACTTCTACTACATTTCAGGGATAAAATGAAACTGATGACAACTGGAAGTAGTTTTCCATTGTGTGAAGGGTGCTATGGCACTTTGTCCCTGAAATGTTTTGGAAGTGTGTTGAAACGGGAGGACTTCTAGCTAATGAAGTCCAGAATGAGGTAACCACCTCAGATGACAAATATTGGGAAGCCTCCAGCCATTCCTCCTAAGATCCTCTTGGTTATTCCCTTCTCTTGGAAAACAGCCTGCCTTGCAGCCTAAAACTAGTCTAGAGCTTGGAAATCTCTCCTTTTTTTTTTTTTACCACAAATCCCAGAATCTCTCAATGAGAGAAGCCACTTTCCCAAAACCTCTACCATTTCAGCCCCTATGAACATACTTCTCTGTCATCAGTGTTAAGAGTCAACTGCCAATCCAGCTGTCTTCTGCGTGGAATGGAGGAAAGTACTACTTTGACCTTTGCTTCTGACTGCGAATTTGTCTTGAGCCAGCACCGATCTCAACCATTTCATGTCACCATTTTACCCCCAGCCCTCTTTGGTAGATCTTACAACACAAGTTAGCAACAATGATAGATCGCACATGCTTAAATTCTATACATCCCAGCTATTTTAAGATAGCTCACAGCGCTGGAGTGCTATGGCAAAGCAGATTTCACATATTTCTGACAATTTCACAGAAGGAAGTCATATACATACATATATCTATTTCTGTCAGAGCTCTTGCCAATGTCTATGCTCGATCTTACATCATTGATTTTGAAATGCAATGCTAATGGGAGGAAGAGAACAAATCTGTTATTTTGCTGAGTACTTTCTGATGCAGAGCATAAATCCATCAAATGGAAGGGTATGAATGGCCTCCACTGTTCATTGATGACAGCGTGCTCCACCTTAACTCCATGACCTCTGGGCTTCTAAGGAACATTACTTCCAAAGGGTTAATCTTTCCCACCTGTTGTTGACCATAGAGCAAGCAACTCTGGTAGCTTTCTTATACATGAGAATGTGCCCTTTGACCTTTGAGGGGGAGTGGTCCCAGTTATAGGAAAAACGGTGGCTGCTAACAAGCATGGTTCTGCAGGCTCAATCACAGGGCAAGATGTGTTAGTGTTTTAGACTATGCTAGAACAAAATGCTAACAACACAGAGGAACATGTGGGGGAAAGATGAGTAACCCCCATCAAACCAAACAGAAAACATTCCGTTTAGGAAGGCTTTGGGGAAAGTTTTTCTATAACTGTGCACTTCAGAATAAATTGAAGATGTCCAGATGGACCCATCTATATATAAGATCAAGTACCTAGGATTTTGAGACAAGGACAAGAAAACCACCCAAGCAATGAAAAATTGCAGCTCCTATCACCAGCATTGATAATCTTGACTGAGGCCGATGGGAGGGATTTGGAGTCCAACATTTAAGGGACCATAGGTTCCCCAGTCCAACCATCAGATGTTATTAATGGGAGAATTTTTTTTTTTTGAGAAGCACTACATAAAAAAGAAATAATTGTTCAGACACATCCGACACATATGTGTCTAACAAACTAGTGCTGTAAGATTATTTTCAGGATAACTACATTTAAAGACTAGGAGACTAGGACGCAGAGCAATGGCTTTAAACTACAGGAAAGGAGATTCCACCTGAACATTAGGAAGAACTTCCTGACTGTGCGAGCTGTTCAGCAGTGGAACTCACTGCCCCGGAGTGTGGTGGAGGCTTCTTCTTTGGAGACTTTTAAGCAGAGGCTGGATGGCCATCTGTTGGGGGTGCTTTAAATACGATTTTTCTGCTTCTTGGCAGAGGGGGTTGGACTGGATGGCCTACGAGGTCTCTTCCAACTCTATGATTCTATGATTCTAAAGTGTCTTTTTCAAATCAAGCTAATTTTCATATTTGTGTAGCGCCTTGCAGATTTTCAAAATGTGTCACATGGATTATCATGGGGTAATTCTTACAATAAACCTATACAATTATTCAGCATTATTAGTCCTCTCTGTTCAGATGGAAGCAAGATGAAGAGAGTGGGATTGTAAGGATTGACTCATGATAGCTGCAAAAAGTATGTTCATGGCTTAAACTTCAAGATTCATAGTGCAGTTTCTTAGGCCATGTCTACATAGGAAAAAATAAAGTGGACTCACTTCTCAGCTGCTGCAGGGAGTCCATGCAATGGATGGCTGGATGCACAGCAGAAGCAGCACATTCAGCCATTAATGTGGCTCACAGGAAAATGGGTTTACTCTGGAGTTTCCAGGAAACTCTGGAATGATCCCAGTATTTTGGAGGTGTGGATCCAGCCCAATCCACTGTCCATGCATCCAACAGATTGACTGCTGCTTCCCAAGCCAGAAGGAACGGCTTGCCAGAGGATTGCTACTGGTATTGCTTCTTGTGAGGTCACAATAAAAGCCTTCTCTAGGAATTTCTAGGTCCTCTGACACTAGTCTATGATAAGTTCTGAGGGAGGGCATTTGAAATCTTATCAGTTCCATTTAAATGCTATTTTAACATGATGTATTGTGTTCATTGTATTGTGAAGTGTACCTTCAGAAAACAATTACATTTTTAAAATAAAGATTAAGTTGCAGGGTCAACTCATTAGAGCCCCTGGTGGTGCAGTGGGTTAAAGCACTGAGCTGCTAGACTTGCTAACCAAAAGGTCACAGGTTTGAATCCAGGGAGTGGCATGAACTCCCACTGTTAGCCCCAGCTTCTGTCAGCCTAGCAATTCAAAAACATGCAAATGTGAGTCGATCAATAGGTACTGGTTTGGTGGGAAGGTAACAGTGCTCCATGCATCATGCTGGCCACATGACCTTGGAGGTGTCTACGGACAACGCTGGCTCTTCGGTTTAGAAGTGGAGATGACCACCAATCCACAGAGTTGGAACAACTGGACTTAATGTCAGGGGAAAACTTTGACTTATCAACTCATTTTTAAAAGGAACTATCCCTTTCTCTGAGTAAAGCAGCAAAAAGTGAGAATTTAGTGTACCCTGAGAGAAACTATAAGAAATACTGACACCCATCCCCCTTCACTCCCTCCATAGTGGTGCAGCATCTGGCATTTTTGAATGTCAGGATGGAGAAAGGGAGGCAGGAGAGGTTCTTCGATGCTTTCCCTCAAAGGAGTATCAAGACAGTAGAAGGGTTCGGTGCTTCTTTTAAGGTCCTCCAAACTGGAGGAATGGTTCCATTGGATAAGTCAACCCAGATCTTTTGGTTTAATTGTTTTTAGTACAATTGTTCAATAGGGTTCTGTCCTCTTGTCCATGGTGAACCAAAGGCAAAACAACAGACATCCAGCTGGTACCATGAAATGCCTTGAGATTCTATTCTATTTCATTGTATTTAGCAGTGGTGATGTTTCTTAGAAACCATAATTGATCTGTTCAGGGTCAATAAACAGAGCAGGACTATTTATGAAAAAATGTAACATGCACCACAGAAACTGTTTAAGACTCTTGCTGATAAGTCAAAGAAATTATTTTGTAAAGGCACTGCTAAGCTGAGGTTGTTAGGAATAAAATACCATAATGAAATGTGGCAGCGGTGAACTTTCTAACACCAGCACACCATTGGCATATTCTGGGAAAAACATACACTTCACATGACTGAATCTTGTACATCAGCATCACAGCATCAGCTGCAAAAATAATAACAGATCATCAAAACATCATTAAACCATCATCAGGCAAACACAAGAGAGACATCTGAAAACACCAGGAATGTTGTGTCCAGTTCTGGGATCACAGTTCAAAAAAGACATTGACAAACTGGAATGTGTCCAGAGGAGGATGACCAAAATGCTCAAATATCTGGAAACAAAGTGCTATGAGCAGTGGCTTGGGGCACTTCCACACATCATTTAAATACAGCTTTCCCTGGGGGGTGACTACATGCCATCCTGAAGCCACCCAAACCAACTCCTTAAAAGAAAAGAAAACTTACCTGGCCACCATTATGGTCCTTCTCAGTTCCTCCTGGCGCAAGGAAATGATGTGCCAGGAGGGGGTAACGAGGACGCTGGGTAAGTTGTTTTGGGGTTTTGGGGGAGGAGGTGGGTACCTTCTCTATTTTTCGGGTTCATAGAGCTCAAAACTGAGAGGGTTGTGTGAATTGGGCCCTGGGACTGTGTCACACATCACACGATCCCCAAGCCCAATCTACACAGGGTCCACACAGGGTCCACACCTGCTAAGGCCCTGATCTTACCTAAGATCCAGGTCTTACTAGGTGTTTAATTAATTCAGAATAAAGCAGGAAAACCCTGCTTTGTTCCAAATTAATTCAGTTTTACTGTAGGAGTCATTTGAACATCTCAGTTTTAAGGTCTGTCTGGATAGGCCCTTAGGAAACTGAATTTCTTTAGCCTGGAGAAGGTTAAGAGTTAACATGATAAGTAAAGTAAAGGTTTTCCCTGACATTAAGTCTAGTCGTGTCCAACTCTGGGGTGGTGGTGCTCATCTCCATTTCTGAGCCGAAGAGCCAGCATTGTGTGTAGACACTTCCAAGGTCATGTGGCCAGAATGACTGCTTGGAGTGCTGTTACCTTCCCACTGAAGCGGTACCTATTGATGTACTCACAATTACATGTTTTCGAACTACTAGGTTGGCGGAAGCTGGGACCAACAGCGGGAGCTCACCCCACTCCCAGGATTTGAACTGCCAACCTTTTGGTCAGTAAGTTCAGCATTTCAGCAGTTAACTTACTGCCCCACCAGGAGGCCCGTTAACATTATAACCATGTTTAAATGGTTAAAGTGGTGTCATATAAAAAAGTAGCCTGCTAATTTTCTGCCTTACCACAGACTAGTGCATAGAGCAATTAATTCAAACTGTAGGAAAAGATATTCCAACGAAATATTAGAATCTCCTGATGACAAGAACTGTTTGACAATGGAATTTGCCACATTCAAGTGTAGTGGAGTCCCCTTCTTAGAAGGTTTTAAGCAGAGGCTGGATGACCATCTATGAGGAGTGTTTGACTAGGTGGCTCATGTGGTCCCTTCCAGTTCTATGAATCTGTTATTTGGTGGAATGACAAGGTTTTTAGAAGTAGAAAACATATTCAGGGAAAATGCTATTTTATTAAAAACTGTATGCTTAGGGCATAGAGAAGAAGGCAAAGCACAAAAAGGACATGGCTGTAACCCTGAATAGTAGCATCCCACGCTCCATTGTCTGTGGACTCACTACACAAAAGCTGGAGCAGTAATTTCCACGAGTATTTCAAACATTGTAAAGAACTTCTGGGGCTCATGGAAGTTTACTATATTAGAAAGTGGAGAATGAAGGAGAAGGGTATGGGGCTAATTCCCATATTTAGGCCTAGAGAGAGAGCATTTGTGTTCTATTGATGCAAAACAATTTGATTCTGAGTCTATCCCTAGACCCACAGCACAATTTCCCAGAAAGCTAGTTAGGAACAGCTGCTTTGACCAGTCTTTTTGAAGAGAAAAAGAACTTTAGCTTTGCAATGAAACAAAATATATTTAAAATAAAAGGCTCCTGAGATCAAAGTAGGCTGCAACAACTTTATAAGCCATGAAATATGAAGTTGTAGATGAGAGTATTACCAGCTGATCCAGTTGCCTGATGCCAAAATAGAGCTTTTGCGGCACAACTCAGTGGAAAATTGGCCCCACCCAAATCCCATTGATATACGTTGGAGCTTCCCTTCAATGAACGGGTGACCTTCCTGCAGGACTGTGGTACACATACACAACAGAGTCAGGCAGTGGTGCTCCGGACATTCTTGACACCTGCAAATCATTTGGCAGCCTTTGCTTATTTAAGTCTCCTATCAAGCTACCAGTTTTTCTCTGTTTGTTTTCACTCGGAAACTCAGCTCCCTGGAGACATTAGTAGAGGGAGAGAAAATAAGTGTGATCTTCTTGCTATGTGCACATTAAATTAGCATAATCACACTTTGTTTTATTTTCATTTTCTTTCCCACTCTCAAAAGATAAAGTCAATAAACAACTTGTGCAATTTTAGTGAAGGACTTACTGCTAGACCCATTTAGTCAACCCAGGGGTCTCCCCGCTTCTTTTTCAGTGTTAATTAACTTCTAATTTGTAGCATGATGTGTAAAACAGGAGGGACTTTACAGTGGAAGAATGGACTTGCTATTAAATAAAGTATTTGAGGTATCTATCTTCATGAAGGTATGATTTCAGCATTACAATTTCCCAAGGACGTGTTATGTGAGCAAAATTAGATTAAATGAGTGAAGATGTTGAATTCAGGGGATAGAAATATTTGAATCAGTATCATTCAGCCACTCACAATTAAGAATACTCCAGACTTTCTCCAGGTTTTTTTTTCCTGCCACAGTACCTAGGGATTTTATGAACCAAACTTTGTTAGTGTTGCTGATTGTTTCCTAAAATTTATATTTTCCTTGTGCAGGAGTATATATTTATATTTCTTCTCTCTTACACACTAAAGGGAAGCTTGAGGGATGGATCATGGAATTAAAGAAATGATCTGAAATAAGTTGAAAAGCAGGTAGAGGAGAACACAGGGCAGAACAAAAAAGAGGACAAGAATTGAGCAACAGTGAATGGTAGAAATGGGCTAACTCCTGCTAAAGTAAGAATGCAATGTAAGATGTGAAGAATGGTTCATATATAGACCATTAGTGAAAAAGGGAACATCCAAATATTTGAAACACTATGCTCAGAAAATGTGAAAGAGTCACAAGACTCTTCACATTTCAAGATTCTTTTTAGGAGCATTTGTTTCATTTGTCAGGATCTTTCCTGTGGTGAAACTGTAGTTACAGAGCAGGAAACTTGTTTTCCACACATAAAGAAACATTTTGCAGTCTGACTTCCCAAGGTGTGGGTGCAACCGATGCACAAGCTTTAGTTGTGCAAAAACTTACCTGACAACCGCCAAAACTTGGGGTTCCAGGCTCAGCTATGAGTCCAGGATCATTCCCAAGATGCGAACCTGTTATAATTCTATACTCTGTTCGGTTGTAATACTATACCCTGTTCAGCCTTATGACTGACCAGGAGTGCCTCTGTCTTGTCTGGATTCTTTTTCAATTTGTTCACCCTCATCCAGACCGTCACAACTGCCAAGCACTGGTTCAGGACCAGAACAACCCCCTTAGCAGCAGGTGGAAAGGAGTAGTAGAGTTGGATGTCATCTGTGTACAGACAACATCCAACTCCAAAACTCTGGATGATCTCTGTATGGTAAACAACATGGGGACAATACTGAACCCTTCAGTACCCCACATTACAAAGTCTGTGGGGCTGAGCAGGTGTCCCCCAACAACACCTTCTGGAAACCGTCCTCCAGGAAAGATTGGTGCCACTGAACGACAGTATCTCTGAGCCCCATTCCAGTGAGGCACCCCAGAAGGATACCGTGGTCTACAGTATTGAAGGCCACTGAGAAGTCCTGGAGAACCAACAGAGACACACTCCCCCTGTCCAGTTTTTTACGCAGATCATCCACTAAGACGACCAAGGCTGTTTCAGTTTCCTGTCCTGGCCAAAAGCCAGACTGCACCAGATTGAGATAATCAGTATCTTCCAAGAACACCTGGAGTTACGAGGCCACCACACATTTCATGACTTTGCCCAAAAAGGGGAGTTTGGACACAGGCCAAAAATAGTTCAATTGAGTGGGGTCCAGTGATGATGTCTTCAACAGTGATTTTATTACAGCTTCTTTTAAGTTGGCTGGAATCTTGCTTTCCCATAGGGAGGCATTAACCACCACCTTCACCCACTTGGCCAAACCCCCTCTGGCTTCCTTTATAAGCCAGGATGAGCAGGGGTCTAGGATGCATGTTGTTGCCCTTGCTTCTCCAAGTATCTTGTCTACATCCTTGTAGACAGTTGAAACAAATGACAATGTTGTATAATCCAACCAAGACACCCAATGTGAATCAACAACACAATTCAATGTGTATATGCATCCACGTGCAACTTTACTTCCACAACCTTAAATTGAAAATGGATGGAATTTTTAGCCACTTCAGTAGGGGAACTTCATTCCTGCGTAAAACACCAATACAGTTTCAGCTAGTGTATTTTGCACAATTTCTGTACAGAAAAAAATGCAATTTTGTGCAAATAAATTTTTGTGACAGGAATCCCAAAGAACAAATAGTGGTGAAAATTGAGAATCAGAGTTATATTTGTATGCAGAAGAGTAAACACCTTTCAAATTGTTCATTCATCCATGCAGTAAGAAAACAATAGATTAACATCTCTTACAATACACGGTGATTCCATTCATCATTCAGAAATGAGTACCAAGATTCTAAAGCTGCTCCAACATAAATTAAAAGCATGAATACACATTTAATCCTCGGTAGCTTCATATCAGATGTCAGGGCCTGGCCACCAGACTGAGCATGGCTTGTCCTTGGCACCCACGGATGCCAGGAATGTTTAATCACTGCTGGCTTCTGGTAAGACAACCATGTTTTTGCAATAGCCACTGTTTGATCCCAGATTCCTAATTGCTTAACAGATTCTAATTTACACATAATATTAGTCTAGAAAGATTCTGAAAAGGAAAATCAAGATAACTGGAGATTTATTCAGATTTTCCTTTTCTTGTAGGCAAATCTAAACGAGTCTCAAAAATAAGGCCATGAACACAACTCTTGTTTCCAGCACTACCACAAGTCTGATTGTATCCTGCATCTGTATTCTGTACTTTTGAGCATGAAGGACTGAGGACATCTCCATAATCACGTTCAACTGAACATCTACAGGCCCTGCACTCTATGTAAGATGTTATAGAATATGCCAAGGTATATGGGAATGTGTGGATTGATGTGCACACTCACATACCTATCCCCCCCCCCAATAAACACCCCTGAAGCCCTTTTGTGGTCCCCAAAGTCTTTCTGTAGTCCTTTAACCCCCCTCCCCCAAACCTACATTAAAATTAGTGAATTTGTGGGGCATTTTAAAACTCAAATTACAAAAATATTCCCACAAAATAATTGATCTACTATACTCCTTCAAGTCTCCCCATCTCTCTCATTTTCAGTCATGGATCTCCCAAAAAACAATGGCTAAAAGTAATGCAGCATCATTTCTGGAAGGATATAATCTCAAAGAAGGAGCCCCCAGTGGCAGAGTGGGTTAAACCCCTGTGCCAGCAGGACTGAAGACCGACAGGTTGCAGGTTCGAATCTGGCGAGAGCGCGGATGAGCTCCCTCTATCAGCTCCAACTCCTCATGTGGGGACATGAGAGAAGCCTCCCACATAGATGATAAAACGTCAAAACATCCGAGCATCCCCTGGCAACGTCCTTGCAGACGGCCAATTCTCTCACACCAGAAGCAACTTGCAGTTTCTCAAGTTGCTCCAGACAAGACAAAAAAAAATCTCAAAGAAGAGTGCAGATGCAAGAATCCATCACTGCTGAATGTGGTGGTATCCCTTCAAGTCATTTATGACTTTTAGTGAACATGAGGTGATCTTGGGTTTCTTGGGGTTTTTTTAGAGGATGTTAGTCATTGTCTTCTTCTTACACTTGAGAGAGTAAGACTGGCAAAGGTTACTTAGTGGGTTGCCACAGCTGAGTGGGGATTTGAACCCTGGTCTCCCGGAGTACAACATTCCAACACTAAACCACCCAGGCACCAACATCTGAATGAGATTTGTTAATATTGCTTAATACTTACCAGATAAACAAGATTATCTTTCTAGTTGAACTCTTTGCTTAAGGTTTGCTGCTGGAGTGGTCTTGGCCTCTTGTTTGATCATTTGAAGTGCTAATCTCTCATTTTTTGGTGAAAAATAACCACAAGCACCATTCCTTTTTTTATAGCAGCTTTCAAAGATAATTACTTCATGATAGCAATCTCCCGCATACAGTACTTAAAGGGAGTGCTGCAAGAATACACCAAATGCTGAATTCAATATACTTAAATCCTTTAAAAATGGGTAACATTTTTAAACGCTAATAGATGCTGTAGTCAAGAAGAAGAACCTCAAGCTGGAAAAATAAGTACTAGGCACTAAAAATGTTTCATTATTACTTGCTTTAGAATGAACATACATTTTAAGTAATTTTAAAACATGATCATCCTTATCTCCATAGGAGTTAACATATCAGTTAATGTAACTCCTTAGAAAAGCAGTCATTTTGAGGAGAAAAATATATAAAAAGTTTTAAATTAATTTGTTGGCCATGCCTTACTGGTCATTGTGGGTTTAAAAACCCTGTTTCAGCATGGGTTTAAATCTACCATCCTTTAAAAAAAAAACCAGGCTTTCCCAGTGGGATGTCTAGATGCCACCCTGGTAACTACTGGGGTAGCACCTAGCCACCCCCCAAAAACTACCCTAAAACATTTTAAAAACTGACTGGGCTGCCATTACAGTGGTCCTAGATTCCTCCTGGCATGTAGAAATTGTGTACCAGGAGACAGGGGTAGGAGGAAAGGAGGAAAACTGCTCCTCACCCCCATCTCCTGTTGCATCATTTCTACATACTAGGAGGAATCCAGGACCACTGTAATGTTGGCCTGATACATTTTTTAAAGTTTTTAGGGGGTGGGTGCCATCTCCCACTTTTGGGCTCCAGGAGCCCAAAAAGTGTGAGATGGCTGTGGGCACTCACCCTCAGGTAGTCCCAGAACTACCAGAGGGTGAGTCCCCACAGGCCCAATACCTCATTAGACTTGGGCCTTTCAGGAAGACCGGGACGTAATGGGGTGTGTAATTAATTTGGAACAAAGCAGGATTCGCCTGCGTTGTCCCAAATTAATTCACTTTTACCAGAGGTATCATTTGGACATCTCTGGTAAAAGCCCAACAAGTCATGCATTTTTGGAGTTGTCTGGAAGGGCCCTGAGATTCCTACCATTCAGTTTTAGTGGATGACCTCAGACTCCAGTGTTATGAGACTGAATATGTATTGTGCAAAGTGTTTATCTCCCTCTGTCACAAAGGTATCCCACTTCTCCTGGCTTCGTGGAGGAAAGAGAGGGGCAGCGGGGTGAATCCATCACCCCACACATATCTCCCTCTTGGCAACGGTTACCCCATCACACGAAGTAAGCATCACCCTTCTGGGAAGGATCTGTACAAGCTCCATTGAAGCCAGCACAACACAGGAAGCCTTTCATGTTGTGAGGGAAGCATCCAAGGAGGCTTCCAACCTTATTTGGGGTGGGGCCTCCACCAGAAGTTGCATGATGTTGTGTGGTGGCTGGTGTGGGGCTTCATTCCTAAAACAAGCTGGAAATTTGGTGAGGATGATGAATTTAGTGAGTGTGATGAGGTCACATGTTTCTGTGCTTTGGAGTATTGTTGTAATGAGTAGGTTGAATTTCCCCTCTACATGTACTGCTGCATTTGTGAAAGTTGGTCCTAGGTCATAATTCTAAAAAGAAACCAGAGTTGATTGCTAATGAGATGGTTATTATATTATCTGCTTTGTATATCAAGCTATAAAAACTTAATTTTATGGTAAAATTTGACTCTTTCTTATGGAGAACAAAAGAGACATTGGGTTGTTGTAGGTTTTTTTCGGGCTATAAAAGAGACATTAAAAAATCCCAAATTATTTATTTATTCATATCAGAAATTTCTATCCTGCCTTTCTCTGGTTGGACCCAAGGTGGCTCACAACTTTGTTAAAACAAACTGCACAACACAAATCATTCATTAAAACAAGCCATAAAAACATAAAAAAATACAAATGTTCCTAAATCACATGCTTAACACATCGATCTACTTTTCACTGATCATAGTTCCACTTTTTCACATACTATATTTCTAAAGTGAGTTATATTGACAGGGATCTTCCAACAATTGCCACATAGGTCCCTTTTCTTTTAAAGAGTTGGGGTATTGTGCGAGTTTAACACATTTTGTATTCTGCTTGTTTTGTGTGGAGAATTTTGTCTAATTACATACATCTATGCCTTTGGATTTCCCTAAGGCACAATGTCACTAAACCTTGATTCCACCCTCGCCTTCCACCCCCCAATCACTATATCATAATACTGTTTATGTATGTTGTTCCTCTCCAGGCACTTACAAACATTTATCATATTCCTCTTCTTGGCCAATAAATCACCTTTTGCAAGTGCTTAATCATCCTTGTTGTTTCTTCCCATATTGTTCTCACTGACAGATCATTTCCACAATTAGGATCTCCCTGTGCCGTATGTTCAGGGGATATTTATTCCCAGATTGGCAATCCAAAACCACAAGGGCGTTGATGATGAGTGGCACGATAACTTGTAATTTGAAGGCTTCCTCTGCCCCATCTTCATTTTGTTACCGACTAATTAGAAAAAGATTTCCTTCCATTAAACGAAGGATGGCTAATTCCTGTACACTTTATTTTTAATTAGGGGTGACAGAGCTTTGAAAATGCCATTTGTAGATTCCAGCTTCCCAGTATCCCAAGAGAGATATCCACCAGCTAGTCTACTTAGGGGGGAGCTAATGTTCCTAAATGTAATGTTTCCAGACTTTAAGGATGTATGAGAAGCTTGAGTCATGGTTTGATAAGACCTTTCCAAACTTTGTGAGTTCTTCATAAATTTCATACAAGACAATATATATATATATATATATATATATATATATAAAGAAACATGAAAACAGTGGAATTTATCTGACCAGAAAGTAGATTGTTAACATTTAACTGAAAAGTGTTGACTTTGAATCCCAATTTGTGGAGTTGAATTGGGTTTCAGCGGGGACTATGCTAAGGACTGAAAATTTGGTTTGAGACTCAGGCCCCTTCTACACTGCCATATAATCCAGATTATCATAGCAGATAATCACTTTATCTGCTTTGAACTTGTTTATAATAGTCTACAAAGCCAAATAATCCAGTTCAAAGCAGATTATCTGGATTATATATGGCAGTGTAGGGCCCTTCCACACAGACCTTTATCCCAGAATATCAAGGCAGAAAATCCCACAGAAACTGAATGTGGACTCTGCTAATCCAGTTCAAAGCAGATATTGTGGGATTTTTCTGCCTTGATATTCTGGGATATAGGGTTCTGTGAAAGGGCCCATAGAAGGGACCTCAATTGGGATTTGACCCTGATTTGATCCAGACTGATATGAACAAGAACCAATTTGATACTGCCAATTGATAATGAAAAACAAGAATAGTCCTGCTTTCTGTTTCTCTCCTTTGTGCATGAAATTTGAAGACACGAGCTCAGATTGCAATTAGACCCACTAAGTCCCCTTCTGTACTGCCATATAAAAAACCAGATTATCTGCTTTGAACTGGATAATATGGCGGTGTAGACTCATATAATCAAGTTCAGAGCAGATAATGTGGATTATCTGTTTTATAATCTGCATTATATGGCAGTATAGAAGAGACCTAAATTAGCTGTGAGTGGTAAGTCACTGCTTGTATACACACTTGTAGGGGCCCTTCCACACAGCCATTTAACCCAGAATATCAAGGCAGAAAATCCCACAATATCTGCTTTGAACTAGGTTATCCAAGTCCACATTGCCATATACTCCAATTCAAAGTAGAAAATGTGGGATTTTATTCAGATGTGTGGAAGGGGCCTAGGTCAGCTGTAGTTGGATCTTGCAATTGGATTTAGGCTTTCTATTTTCCTCAATCCATCCTGACAAACAGAAAGCCGGTAGGTCTAGGAAGGGTATTTTCTACTATTTTGTTGCTGTATTCTGCCATGCGAATGGAGAAGGAGACAGTTCCTCTTCCCATTGCTTCCTCACATTTTCTCAAAGGGTATTTTCATGCTACACAGTTATAGCACTATGAATCAACTAACTGCAATGTTCCATTATATTCAGTTTAGAAAAGTGTACTTGGCCATCAGTTCTTCTCCATTTACCTTAGTCATCCTTACCCAATCCTCTCCTTTGTTCGTTGAATTACGGTGAGCATAGTGAGCCAGATGTTTATGCCAATTTGCTGTCAAGATTCCTTCCCTTTGCCCTTGGTCCCTCCAGGAATGCCAGGACTCCCATACCACCCCTTGGCAATGTCCTACAAATTCTACTCATTTTTCTTCAAGCTATTAATCATCAGTCTCAATAGCTTTCTTCTTCACAGTGCCGTAATACTTCCTTGAACTGGCATTCAGCTAATCCAACAGTAATTTATGGGATGGACCAGGGGATTTTTTGGGAGGGGAGGGCAGGGATCAAAGACACACAAAGAATTTGGTCAAACTTGAGAGAAGTCTGTGGGTTACATTCTGGCTACGATAGACAAGCTTGCCTAAGACATGTTTTTGCATCAAGCAGTAGAGTAAATGGAACCCTCATCTCCCAAGTCAAGATGTATGATGCCCAAAGACAGCTGTGTCTTTTTGTCCCATAAGGCAGAAAATCCTACAACTTTGGTGATAGAAATGTTATGACCAAGGTCTTATTGGCTGTCACCAATTGTTACTACACCTATGGAGGTGAGTAAGGGCCCTTCCAGTCAGGATCTGATCCCAGGTTTCCTGCTTTAAACCTGATTATATGAGTCCTGACTGCCAGATAATCTGAGATGAACAGAACACCTGGGATCAGATCCTCAGATATAGGGCCTGTCTGGAAGGGCCCTAAAAGGTGAATGCTTGGAAAAAGAGGCAAAAGGCAGCAGTAAAGTGATGGGGCAAAATGTTGCCAGCTTTGCAGATTCCCCAGAAATCAGGTGTTCCAGAATTACAGTAGGTCCACATATTAGGTAAGGGATCAGTTCATGGACGTGTTGTGTAATAAAATTTTCACATAAAAATTTCTGGCAGAATTTCCAGCAGAGGTTGGCCATAGAATTGCACTGGAAGCCTAGAAATAATACTTATCTAATCATCATTAGACCCACCAGCATGATTCTATGGTATTCATAGCTCTTCACCTATAACTCAAATTGTGTTTAACATGCTGAAAGTGACATGGTCCTCTTTTCTTTGTCAATTAAGAAGGAAGTTAATCCATCAGCACAATGGACCAAATATATAATGACAACAATTTCCCCCCTTTCATGACAGTCTGATTTGCCCTTTGTGGTAGTTATTTATTTATTCATTTTTCTCCCATGGGTGGAATTCAAAGTGGTGTACAATGGTTAAACGACCAAAATACATAACATACAAATACAACAAAAACATCATATAGGTGAAAACTAAACAGAAATACACACTACATAAGCCAACTTTGACAAAATTAATATTTTTTTAAAAAAAACAACATTATGCCATTAGAACCATTAAAAGTAATTAATAATTCTAGCTAATGATAAACAGGGGAAGAGAGGAGGACTGCTATGGGTATTTTCTTTTATATTTTTGGTGGAAGCTACATTCATTCCTTAATGTCTAACAACCATTTCCCACCTGAACTGGGGCATTATATGATCAGTATTAATATATGGAGAAAATGTTGATGTAATCAGTATTCAAAATACCGCTCCACTCCAACAACCACCATGTCAGACTACACAGAGAAGCCATTGAAATCCACAAGCATGTGGACAATTTCAACAGAAAGAGGAAACAATGAAAATGAACAAAATCTGGCTACCAGTATTAAAAAACTCTAAAATTAGAACAGCACAACAACAGACAGGAAACAAACAAGGACATCTAATCACCTCTCAACAAAAGATTGCTCCAGGCACTGCCAGGCAATCAAATGCTAATCAAGGTGGTCATTTGAAACATTCGCACCTAGCTCCAGCAGACAAGAGTCCTTTGTCTCACCCTGGTCATTCCACAGATATATAAACCCTTTTGCCTAGTTCCAACAGACCTTTCTAGCTCTGAGGATGCTTGCCATAGATACAGGCGAAACATCAGGAGAAATGCCTGTAGAACATGGCCATATAGCCCGAAAAAACTTACAACAACCCAGTATTCAAAATGCCTGTTTGCCACCACCACCCAGGAAAAACATATTACAAAATTGATGTACTGTAATTCTTAAAAAAAAACATTGTAAAGATTTTTGCAAGCAGTTTTTCCTCCAAGTCCATGAAATGCAGGAAAACCATGTTTGGGAAAATTCCAAATATCGGCAAAGAATGCAGGAAGGGTGGATCTGCAGCTCTCTGGTGGAGTAATTTTAGATTTTATTGTAATGCCTGCCAGTGGATATTCAACATGAAGAGATTACTAAAGCAAGCTGTGAAAGGCCGGAGCCTGCCCTGTAACCTTAAAAAGGATGTTGGGTTTGGCTCTCTTCCAGGGCAGCAGGAAGTGTGGCCTGGATTAGAAGACAGGAATATTCCTCGGATTCATTGCTTTGTAATGATGTCATGGTTCTCGCTTGCAGTTTCAGGCTTTGTCTGCTTTCCCTTGCAGAAGCTTTTAACACTGTCAAAACTTCCTGATGGGAAAAGGCAGGGTGGCCAGAGTCGGTCAGGGGGGAGGGACATTTGAAAACCCTGTCTTCTCAATGATGAAAGCATGGATGCCCAAGTAAGCAGAGTTTATGGGAAACATAGAAGCCGGTCTTAAGTGGCTTGTTTGAGATTATATGATGTGCCATGAGATGAAGTCACAAAGAGGAGGAAAGTGGTTCATGACAGCTCATAATTTCAGGTGCCTGTTATAAAATATAATATTCATTAGATTTATTTTAAAAAGAAATGGCTAAAAGGCTACACTTTCATTCTAATGCAGCACAGAGTTTCTCATTAATCTGTTTTTTTAATTGAATGTCATACGCAAAGACCACTGATATTTGAGGAGAAAATGGGATTAATTCACAAAATATACACTGGCCACCCAACACTGTGACACTTGAACTCGTCCTGCCAAGCAAAATGCCATTTATTAACATATTGCAATCCAGCATAATAAAAGACCAAACCGTAAGCCAAAACTGAAATATATTCCAGGGCCAGCTGTCAGACTTTTTATTTTACTGATGTTATTCCTCCAATGAAAACTTGGACTCTAAAATGACTCCCAGATCATTTGAGTCACAGCTACTGCAGCCATGTTTTTAACCTAAAAGGCTATAAAACTAAAGAAAAGTAGTTCCTGTAGCTGATATGAAGTACTATGCAGAAATATTCACATGTGATTTCTGAACATGAACTTGCCTAGTTTGGAGCAGCCATCAAGCAACTAAAAATAACAAAGCCAGCAGACCTGATGGGATCACTACTGAAATCTTTAAAGAGAATGGACCTGAGCTGACACAACAACTCCACCAGCTCATTGAAAAAGCATGGGGGACTGAAAAATCTCAGCAGACTTCAAGGATGCCACCATCATCACCCTTTTCAAAAAGGGGGAAAGAACAGACTGGAAACTATCGAGGTATCTCCCTTCTAACTTCAACTGGGAAAATCCTTGCAAGAATCCTTGCAAACCTCCTTCTACCTATCTCAGAAGACATCATTCCAGGATCCCAGGATGGCTTCCACCCCTCTAGAGAAACAGTGGATATGGTCTTCATTGCATGACAGCTTCAAGAAAAAAGGAAGAGAACAAAATTAATCTTTGTACATGGCATTCATTGATCTTGCAAAGGCATTTTATACAGTTAATCACACTGCTCTCTGGACCATCCTTCTAAAAATCTGATGCCCTGACAAATTCATGAACAAGCTGTGGCTCCACTATGATGACATGATGGTAACAGTCTTAGATAGCAATGGCTCCCAAAATGACTCATTTAAGGTGGAATCGGTTATCAAAGAGAGATGTGTTATTGCCCCAACCCTATTTTCCATCTTCATTGCTATGATACTGCACCTTGTTGATGGGAAGCTTCCTACTGGTGTGGAAATAATCTAGTGGACAAATATTAAGTTATTTAACCTCAGCAGACCAAAAGCCAAAACCAGGGTCACAACAATGTGTGTTATAGAACTCCAGTATGCTGATGATAATATCATCTGTGCTCATTCAGAAGAAGACCTACAAGCCACTCTAAACACCTTTGCAGTAGCATACAAGAAGCTCAGCCTCCAATTGAACATCAAGAAAACTAAAGTGCTCTTCCAGCAGGCACCAGCCAATCCCTCTGCAATGCCAGAAGGACAGCTTAATGATGTAAAATTAGAAAATGTTGAATATTTCTGCTACTTTAGCAGCCATCTCTGCATAAACATCAAAATCAACACTGAAATTCAACACCGTCTGAGCATTGCGAGTACAGCATTTTTTTTTAACGAAACAGAGAGGGCTTTAATATAGGGACATTCGTAGGGATACTAAGATGCTTGTTTATAAAACTATTCTCCTCCCAACTCTGTTATATGCCTGCAAAACGTGGACCATCTACGGACATCACACTCAACTTCTAAAACAATTCCCTCAGCATTGCTTCCAAACAAATCCCGCAAATCTCTTGGGAAAACATGCAGACAAATGTCAGTGTGCTGGACCACCAGCACTGAAGTGATGATCCTTCACCATCAACTCTGGCCACGTTGTCCGAATGCTCTATCACCACCTCCAAAACAGTTCCTTTACTCTAAACTCAAGAATGGAAAATGGAATATTGGTTGACAGGGAAAGAAATTTAAAGATAGGTTTAAAGCTAATCTTTATAACTGTGGCAGAGACACTGAGAACTGGAAAAACCTGTTCTTGAACATCTAACTGGAGGTCAGCTGTTACTAACAGTGCTGTGGAATTTGAAGAGGCACAAATGGAGTTCAAAAAGAAAAAACGTGTCAAGAGGAAGGCACATCAAGCCAACTATTGGGACTGCCTTTCATCTGGAAATCGATGCACCCATTGCAAAAGAACATGTGGATTAAGAATAGGTCTCTACAATAATCTACGAACCCACCACCAATATCCTACACTTGGAAGGCTTGGCCACGAGCCACGAGGGACTTGGCCACGAGGGACCACCTATGATGGTGACATTAATTCGCTTTTGAGGTTGTCTATATGGAAAGAAAAAATAATATTAAAAGACTGTGTACTTAAGGAGTTCTTTTTCATCTCTGGCTTTCATCCAAGATTGACCTTTTACGCACTTTACGCCGATGTCCTGTGTGTGTGTGTGTGTGTGTAGTGGGCATATGTATCTTTCCATGTTTGAGACTGACCAAGGCCATGTAGCTAGAAATAATGCAAAATACAATGCACAGGATCACCACAGGATCACCCTTTAACACTGTAGTGAGGCCACATAGGGGAAACATATGGTTGGCAATGCTGTTCTCACTTCATTTAATGCATGTGGCATTAATGTTACTACATCCCAAGAAGATGCAAGTTGGAGCAGGACTTTTTTGCCTGTGTAGACAGTACCTTTGAGTCCCAGGAAGGTAAAAAGGGAAATGGGACGATGGTGCCAGGTTGACTTGAAGGCCTTGGTGGAGATACATTTGAGGAACACATTCTACCCCTCTGGGATTCTATGATGCTAATGCCTGTTCATGAAAATTGAAAACAGAATGACAAATTTTACAAGAACATGCATTTAAAAACAAGCAGCTTAAAAACACACAAACACCATCCACAGTTGAATAACACAAACAGTTGGATTCACAAAACAGACGGGCAGACACGTACGTGCACATATGCTGTCCCTGAATTCAATTCACCACCAAAGATACTTGTCCAACTAATAGTGTTGCTTTCCAAATCAACAGGCAAATCTCAAAGCATTTTTGTCTTCCCAAACCTTCTGTCATGGCAGTTCCAACTGTTAAAATTCTCAAAACCTGTAGTAAAATTCAAAAATGATACATAACACCCATTTTAAATAATTGATCCCTCTAACTTCACACTTCCACCCCTTGCCATCATCAACTAAATATCCATTACCTAAATCACGGCAAGAAGGTCCTAAACTGGACTAACCAATTAGTCCACAGGGATGGCATTTATCTCTTCTCTTTAGGTGTGATTCCTGGGGAAATGCTGCAGGATCCTTTGACAGAGTAAGCTTCTTCTCTCTGTTCAAAATTCTAGTTTAACAATGGAAACTGCTGGTGGCTCACCAAACTACATCCCTCATGATGTAGCATTGAGCCATAGATATTAAAGTGGGGTCAGACAATGCAGAAGCAGCCATAACTAAATTTGATTATGTATTCATAATGTTAACATCAAGAAAATACTGGGGGTGAGGAACAGCTTTGCAACAAAAAATATAATGAACTATTTTTTTTTTAAAAAAAGTGATTTTCTAGGCAATGTATTGGTCCATGCTTGTGAAGAAGAATTGATGGACTTTTTGAAGTTCTGTATATAGACTATTTAAAAGAAGACATTGCTACAGAATGAAAATCTCACGTAGTTCATGCCTTTACCAATCCACACACTGTCATGCTAGAGAAAATCTATACCACATGGATGATCAGTAAAGAATAAGGTGATTTCTTTTTGTTATGCAGAGCAACATATATACAGTCATGTGAACTCACAATGTCCTTTAAGAGAGATTCAAATGTTCCTTGGGTGTCCATGTGAAGGGTCTTCTTCCAGCAGCTCAGAAGCAGTAAATATACTAACTTGTCTTGGCAAGCTCCAGCATAGAAAACCTAAACATGTGACTGTTACCAAAAATCCCAGGCTCAGCTAACCTCTCGGGCATGGCCCAACCAATCAGCTTTGTGCTTTGCATTTTTCAGTTAACACCCTCACCAACTGATTTTTACATGCTCCAACAGACATAATACATCCCGTAATCCCAGTTGTTAGAGAAAGGGGGGTAACAGTTTTCCATCCTGAAATACTTTAGTTTTGTATTTCATTAATATACAGTAACTACATAAAATCTTATGAGATTTCCCAATAGCAATAATATTTGCTGATCTTATTGCTTTATCCCCTAAGTGAAGGGGAGATGGAAGATCATTCCTTGATGTCAAGAAAGCCATCCTGGAAACAGCTTTTCTCCACCCACTCTTTGCCTCCTTGCCACATTCGGGTGCCAGAGATGGGAACATAATGTCCTTCAGTGATTCTGGACAAGCAAATGAACCCTTAGGAAACCAAGTTCTGATACTGCTCTAACTCTGTCGCTTACAGACTTGTGCAGTGAACAGATGGCTTCAAATGTATTTCAGCTTCACAGTTTGATTACAGATAGAACCACAACCCATCTGATCATGTACTTCACAATATGTGATTGGTAGATATTTCTTCACAATTTTTATTTCAGGCCATTTTTGAGACATCCTTTATGATTTTCTTAAGCATATCCTCAAACATATTAGAAAGTAATTTATTGTCCCATGAGCACCTATCTAGACTTTTAGGAGAAGCCCTTGTCTTGGTCCTGTCATCCTCAGAGGGGAAAGAAGAGGGACTTTCCCTGTTTGCTGCTCCTAGGCTCTGAAACTCCCTTTCTGATGTTTTTCTGTCAGCAGGGAAAGATCTTCAAGTTGAAGTGTAACTCTGGCTGCTGACCTTGTTTGTGCTCCATGTCCATTCAGGTTTTCTTGACATCGGCAGATAATAATGATAACAACAACAACAACAACAACAACAACAACAACTTTATTTTTTTACCCCGCCTCCATCTCCCCAAAGGGACTCAGGGCAGCTTACACATGGGACAAAATGTCCACAGAACATAAAAAACCCATTAATTAAAAACAAAACAAAAATGATTAAAATAAAACTAGCAAAGCATAACAATCAAATTTTTTTTTCATGTCAGGACTGACTTGAGAAACTGCAAGTTGCTTCTGGTGTGAGAGAATTGGCCATCTGAAAGGACGTTGCCCATGGGGCACCCAGATGTTTTGCCATACTTGTGGGAGGCTTCTCTCATGTCTCTGCACGAAGAGCTGGAGCTGACTGAGGGGGTTCATCTGTCCTATCTCCGGATTCAAACCTCCGACCTGTCGGTCTTCATTCTTGTCAGCACATTGTGCCACCAGGGGCTCCTAACAATCAAATAAAACACAATTAAATAAAACATAAGGGTCTATTTATTTATTTAGAACATTTGTACCCGTCCTATTCTCAACCTCCAAAGAGGGACTCAGGGCAGGTTCCAACAATATAAAAACACAATTACATAAAATGATAATAAATGTACATTTAAAAACAGTTCGCCAAGTTTAAAACGTGCTCCAAATCATTCCAAAAATGTGGTCCATACAATCTCATCAAAGCCAATAAAAACTATCTATTCTGCAGCATTAAAGCAGCAGCATTAAAAAAAAATCTCACTCAAACAATACACAACAAAAACAAATAACCAGAATTTTAAGATGGGCATGATCAGGGTATAAAGAGGACTGAGCCTGAGATAGTGCAAAAGTGCAGAGAACAGACAGAGGCGGCCCTAGGTAATTTCCAATGGTAAGCAAACAGTATTTTGCACACACACACACCCCAACCAATCACTGATATATATTTTCTGTTTGTCGTGGGAGTTCTGTGTGCCATATTTGGTTCAATTCCATCATTGGTGGAGTTCAGAATGCTCTTTGATTTTAGGTGAACTATACATCCCAGTAACTACAACTTGCATATGCCAAGGTCTATTTTCCCCCAAGAGTGTCTCAAGAGCGCCCCTGGGCAAAATCAACTATACTGCAAATGCTTACTTTGTGTAATGGGTTGAGCCACCCCTGAGAACAGAGTACTATTTGGTGGGCTGGGGACTGGGCATTTATAAGTCAATCTCAAATGCTTGTTGGAACATCCAGGTTTTCAGATCCCTGTTTCAATAAAGATGTATCCCCAATAAAGATTTTTTCTTCAGTCTTTTCTGTCCATAGGAGACAACGTCAGGATCCAGCTCTTAAGATGTTAAAACTATAGTAGCCTCCTTTAAAAGGCATTTGAAAGTAATTTTTAAGTAAGTGCAATGTTTAATATGAGAGAAGTTTTGTTCCAAGACAAAATAAGCAGCATTTTCTCTGTATAATTTCCGCCTCTGCTTTAAAAAAAAAAAGTGTCCCCTTTAAAGCTTGATTTCATTTTCATTCCTGAGAAGGAAGCTGTCATGTCTAACTATTTCAGAATGTTAATTCCTCAAAGCATGGGGGCTACTGTGAGTCCAGCTACAACAATGGGCAGCTTATTCTGGGGTGGTTTTGGAATTGCCTCTGACTCCTGCTCATTTCCCAATAATTACTGATAATTACTCTACTCAAAACAAAATGAAGCACAACAGACTCTTTCAAAAAAAGAAGGAAAAAAGGCACGGAAATCAAGTTTGTCCAGTAGCAGACCTTTCCCTCTAGAGGTGACAGGAAGTGCACATGGAATTGGTGGTGGGCTCACAAGTTGCTCTTTAACTGATTTTGATAGAAATAAATAAGCAAGAGGGCAAGGCAAAACCAAGGCCATGTTTTTAATCTGCCAGAAGCACTGGGCTATGTGCCAGTGCATTTAATGCCTTCAACAGTTTCTAAAGTGACAAAATTCTTATTACAGCAGAAGCAGTGCACATGGACTTCCAGATCTGATTGCCTGACAAATACATTGCCCGACTTACTGGGCAAGGCCTGTTGCGTTGGGGGGCGCCCCTCCCTATGGCCATTTTGGAAGCAGGGGCTTCTCCTTCCCAGAAGCCCCTGCACGGTGGGAAGTTTCCCGCCACACAGTCAGCTGGCCAATCCGTGGCCGGCCCCACCCAGCCCCTGGCATTGGCCAGGGGCTGGTCTCGCCCTGCACCCAGTGGCCTTTAAGAGGCGGCGCAGGGCCCAACAGGCAGCAGGCCTGTTTCGTTTTGTCTTCCCACCCACTCTGCACTTCTATGTTTTTGTTCAGTGTTGCAGTTGTTACTCATTACCTGTTCATCACAACTCCGGTTGGCATTTGGCATGGGCCCTGGATCTGGTTCTGCCCCTCCCCTACTGGCCGGGGAGGGAGTATCCGGCGGTTTCCAGGGATGCCGTGTTTTGTGGCCCGGTATTGTGCCGGTGGGCCCCCTGTTGGACTCATTAGGTATCGGTCAGCAGCGGGCTGATCTATCTTGATCCAGAATTCATGACTGGCAGCCAACCCCTTGTTGTTTCTGTAATCAATAAATTAAGTTGTGGCTATTTCTACTCCATATATGTGTCTGTGTCATCTCTGGTTCTGTGAGGCAAGATAAGTGTCGCCCATCCACACGCAATTGGCCACACTGTTTGGGGCTGATGAGAACTAGAATCTATCAACTGGAAGACCTTAGATTTCTCGCCACTGCCCTATGAATATCTAGGTTCTAAGCACAAAGTGTTCAAATGGTTCAAATCCCAAGTGAGGTGAACAGAACATGGAAGGAACATTTTCCATCCAGGTCAATTCAGAAGTTCAGGAGTCATTGTGAGGCAATTCTCAACTCTGAAGATCCTCTCAGTCACAAGGAAGCATTTAATACAACTCCTCTGTTGCGCCAGCTCCATTGGCTGTCAGTTTGCAACTGGGCACAGTTCAATATAAAGCCCTAAACAGTTCCGGCCCAGCTTAGCTATCCGAATGTATCTCTCCTTATGAACCATCTAGGACTTTAAGATCTTCTGGAGAGGCCGTGCTCTTGATCCTGCCTTCTTTGCAGGTGCGTCTGGTGGGGACGAGAGACAGGGCCTCCTCAGTGGTGGCCCCTCAGCTATGGAACGCCCTTGCTAGGGATATTAGATTGGCCTCCTCCCTTCTGACATTTTGTTAAAAAGTCCAAACCTGGCTCTTTGAACAAGCTTTTGCAAATGCAGCATAAATAGGTAAATAAGAAGATGCTGGTGATTATATGTTTGTAATGGTTTTTGTATGGTTTTAATACTATGTGCTAATGTTTTTAAACTGTATTTTATGTTTGTTGTGGCATCAAATTGCTACCAACTTGTAAGCAGCCTTGCAATTTGGCAGCAATTTGATGCCAGATGTGGAGATTGTCATGCTTTTCAGCAATAAAGTGAGATGCAACTCTTTCATCACCTTGTTGATTAATGACATTTTTTTCAGTATTGGCTTCCATTTCTGCTTCTATTTTGTGGTGATATTTTTATATTATATTATTGGTCTGTGGTTCTTTGATCTATCCTAGAAAATATACTGCTATGTAAATAAGGTATTCTAAAGATGGAAGTAAATAGGCATGACTCATTCGCTTTAAGTACATGGTGCTTAGGCTCAGGTCATATGGCCAAAATCCAAGTCCACCTTAAAAACTGCACTGGAATCTAATGACTTCATCAGACGGGGCGTATTTTGGCAGCATACACCAGTTCAGCCCGACTTTACCTATGGAGCCTACTGGCTTCCTTCTAATGATGCAGAGGAAGTTCTGGCAGAGCTCTGTGGATAAAATAGCATGGAACTGGCATATGCAGAAACAATGAAGGGAAGATGTGCAGTTGATGCTTCCCCCTGGGCAATGCGGGGCATGGGATGTTGGGTTCCCCATGTTTCCTGATGGAGGTTGCTGGATTCGCCATGATGTTTGACGATTTCAGTTTCACAGCTCCATCATATAAGCATTTTCCACAGTTATTCAAAAACGATGCAATGAAAGATAACTGGTAGTGAATGAATGGTAGGATATCATTATATTAGAAGATCATGTGAAAACACAAGAACCTACTTACAAAGCCTGCCTATGTAATTCTGCATCAGTCTCTCCCCTCACCTTCCCGGATTGTCTTCTTTGAGGTCCCTTCTACACTGTCCTTATATCTCTGGATATGATCCCAGGTTATCTGCGTTGACATGGATTATATGAGTCCCCACTGCCAGATAATCTGGGATAAGCAAATGGGATAAAGGGAAATATAGAAAGGGCCTTGGTTAAGAGACATAGTTAGAAGGCAAATGGCACAGATATTTTATTGAAATGAAACAAATCTGGTGCTAGGAAACCTACATCCTCATGCTAAAGAAATAATAGGAGTTGAATGATCTATAGAAAGGAATAAAATTTCCTGAACACTGACAGAGAAACACAGGAGAACAGAAGAGAAATCCCCTGTAGTTGAGGAATTCTTAGTCATATACGTTAAAGTAATCAACATTTTTGGATGTAAGAGCTGAAGTGTACCATCAGTTTTTATTCAAAAGAAAAATATATTTTAAGCTGTCACAAGTTTTGGTAACTGGAATCCTATTAGTTAAATTTAAATAGGGCTTGCCACTGCTTCAAGAGTTAAATGGTAAATTCAATTTATTTGATGTGTGCTGTAGTCAGGAGCAATAATATGATTCAGGCCACTGTTTTGTGTTTTATTGATTTAAGCAGCTATATTACTGCTCTCTTTACTGCTTTCTCCAAACTGTAACCTTCATGTTTCCTTTGACTGGGGTGGAGACTTTTTACACTAAAGATGAAGGAAGGTTTTAAAAAAAGCACATGCAAAGATGTATGCAAACAATGGACCATAAGAAGAGAATTGCTTTTGGGTCAGACTAATCATAGAATCATAGAATAATGGAAGAGACCACATGGGCCTTCTAGTCCAACCCTCTGCCATGCAGGAAAAGCACGATCTAGGTATCTCTAACAGATGGCCATCTAGCCTCTGTTTAAAAATTTCCAAGGAAGGAGCTTCCACCACACTCCGAGGCAGAGAGTTCCACTATTGAACAGCCCATATGGTCAGGAAGTTCTTCCCAATGTTCAGGTGGAATCTTCTTTCCTGTAATTTGAACCCATTGCTCCTGGTCCTAGTTTCAAGGGCAGAAGAAAACAAGTCTGCTCTCTCTTCCTTATGACACCTTTAAACATATTATACATGTCTTGGCTATAATGTCTCCTCTCAACCTTCTCTTCTGTAAGCTAAACAGACCCAATTCTTTAAGATGCTCCTCATAGGTTGTGGATTCCCCCCCCCCCCCCTGATGATTGTAAAAAGGATGTGCCGTCCAGTACAATACAATTAAATTGGCTGCATCTCAAAGTTTCCAGCTACCTCTCAAGTCAAGCTATCCCACCATTTAGCAAAGGCCTTGAAAACATAGCTCTGCAGTGTCTGACACTCAGCAAATCCTCATTATTCTGAAGTGTTTGTATATGTGTGAGACATCCAAGGACCTTGGACCTCTGATGATGTCTTTGTTTCAAGGCAAATGTGGAAGGACCTTAGATTTATGATACAGGAACAAAGAGTGTTCATATTGTAATTGCATCAGAGTGGGAGCAAAGACACCAATGGACCTTGAGTCTAAAATTATGTTGGTTTACTAGAACAGAAAGTCTCACATCTAATGTGCGAGCTCTGTACAAAAAAATGCTCTTTTAAAGTGCAGAAATGATTGAATTTAAAATCTATGTGTGTAATATATAGAAATATGGTACTTCAAACTCCATGGACTCCATTTGAAAGAAAGGCAACAAGTAACCCTATCCATTCCAAATGGTCTGAACCTTACTTACCAGAATTATAATGTGTTTTTTCTGCTTACATTTAAAGGAGCATGACTTTTAATTTTAAAAACCTGTTTCTATGGCAGCAACAATAAAAATAAATCCTGAATTTGCCATTTTTTTGAGCACCACAGCTGGTTGGATTCATTTTATTTTTCCTTGCCTTTTCATTTCTGTAAGTCTGTAAGTACCATCAGCTGTTACAGAGCGGAAGGCCCTGGAATTGTAGAGTTATTGTTATTATTTATCATTCGCTAAGCAATGATGATGAGATCTTGCTTAGCTTGTCATAGAGGGAGCAGATGGTTTATCTCAGAGTGGAGATTCTGGGATTTCAAAGCTATAGGCTGGATTTCCCCATTTTATTTTTGTGAACCATAGCCAAGAAGAGGCCAGAGCAGTTATGCTGCTTTCTTCCAAATGAGGTGCTCCGGATTTGACACAAATTAGTTCTACATCAAATGTGTGTGTGTGCATATGCCTTCAAGTTGCTGCTTGACTTATAGCAACCCCATACATTTCATAGGACTTTTTAAGACAAGGAATCCTCAGAGGAGGTTTTTCCCAGTGTTTTCCACTAGGAATCTAGCTTACAGCCCCTGGTATTCATTCAGTGCCTCATCCAAGAATGAAGCAGTGCTAACCAATCTTATTTTCAAAGGTTAGGCAGGATCTGGTGACTCCAGGGTATTTATATTCTGCATCAGATATTTGTTCTTCTATAATATCAGGTTGTTTCTGACTTATTGCAAACCTATTACAGGCAAGATTAGTTTGGGGGGGGGGTGCCATTGCCTCCCTCTAAGACTGAAAGAGTATAACTTGGCCAAAGTCACCCAGTAAGTTTCCATGACTGAGCAGATTCAAGCCAAAGTCTCCAGAATTGTAATCCAATGTGGACTACTATATCTCACTAGCTCTTGCATACTCCACTCCAATTTGGAGAAGGGAGGGAGATAGTGCAGAGTAAAAACTAACTATTTCAAAAAGGGTTTATTTTTTCCATATACTTATATTGTAACTGGTTTAGAATGTTTTAATGACACAATGAGTTTTCCTTCAAGTCGCTTTATTTCTCCAAACTCTTCCACACTGGCACAAGTATGAGTGAAATTGATATTTTAAATGTCTATTTCACCCACATTGGTATCCAGACAGGAGATCAAACCCCCCCCCTTCCCCACTCCCCTAATCTCTACCATGAATGTCCCCCCCCCCTTTCCCCTTCCTTCCCAGTATTGCCATTCCTAACCCCTTTCCCCCTCCCCGACACGAATGAAAGGAGTTAATGCATGTGGATGAATGTGATGAAGATGCGCGATGTTTGTATACTTTGTAACTTTTAACTTTTGGAAAATGAATAAAGATTATAAAAAAAAAAACCCCACCTTTCTGGAGGAGGAGGGGATACCCACTTGTGCTGATTTGCAATGGTGTGTGGCAATTCCAAGATGCAGTCTCCACAGGCCTCATAACTGGAAAAATGCAGAACATTCAGGAAAGTGTGCATCTTTCCAGCTATTTCTTAACCCTGAATAAACCTGGGTTAAACCACATTGTCCTGGGGTGTCATTGTCCTGGGGTGTCATTTGGAGGCTTCAAGCAAATGCATCACCTTTATCGCTTTATAGGGTAGTGTAGATGGGGCCTCATTCTATTATTAGCTGTAACAAGGAAGTACAAACAGGATTAGTGGGACCTGACTTGACAACAGAACACATGAAAAGGGATCTAGTAGTCCTAGGCAGTATCCACACTGCAGAATTATAGCAACTTGAAGGATGTAATGGAACCATTCTATTCTGATGTGGTTAAACCTCATCCAGAATGCTATGTCCAGTTCTGGGAACCACAATTCAAAAAGGACAACAACAAGTTGGAAGGTATCCAGAGATGGGCAACCCAAATAGTATAAGTATGGAAACCAAACTCTGTGAGAAACGGGCATGTTAAGTGTTAACAGCCATGTTAAGTATGGAGAAAGGAAGGTTAAGAGGTAATAAGACAGCCATGGTTAAATATTTGAAGGAATGTCATATTGAGATGAATCTTTCTTGTTTTCTGCTGCACCCAGACTAGTGCATGAAGCAATGGATTCAAACTGCAGAAAATGAGATTCCACCTAAACATTGTGAAGAATTTCCTGATAGTAGGGGCTGTTCAACAGTGGAACTCTCTGCCTCGGAGTGTAGTGGAATCTCCTTCTCTGAAATGTTTTGTACAGAGGCTGGCTGACAAATTGTCAGGCATGCTTTGATTGTGTATATTTGTATAGCAGGAAGTTGCCGGTCCAAGTACTAACCAATCCTTCCATGATTAGACAGAATCTAGTACCCTCTGGATATTTTGGCCAACTCCCTTCAGATACAGGCAGTTCCCAAGTTTCAAACATCAGGCTTACAAACAACTTAGAGTTAAGAACAGGGGTGAGACAACAGGAAGTTAGAGAAAACTATTTCTAGGAAGGGAAATGCACTCCTGAAAGAGTTATCTTGGGGGAAAGGACTCTCAGCTGAAGCTTTCTCACCAGTCCTTGTTTCCACAACAAGTCACCATTTTCAATTATCACAGGGACAGAAAGTGAGGTGAAATATTCTGAACAGGGGCACAGACAGCAAAACAAACACCACAGGGGTGTTTACCTTTCCCTATGTGATCCAAAGCTCTCACACACATATGGCTGGATTACACTTTAAAATGTACATTTTCCAATTTACAACAAATTCAGCTTGAGAACAAACTTACAGAACCTATCTTGTTTGTAACTTGGAGACTGCCTGTACTCCCAATTCTATGCTTCTATGGTATTCTAGGATCCCATGAATTGATAAAGTTTACTTAGTTAATGAGTACTCAGCAGTGGTTTGTCATTGCCTACCTTTGAAATATAGCCTATACCAGAATTCCATCTAAGTATTCACTCTTCTTAACTTCTTAACTTTCATAATCAGACAGTATCTGGTACTTTCTGGATATTTTGGGCTCTTCCTTTCAAGTACTTTCTGCTTTTTGCCATAAGATAATCTTCCTCTCATCAACTCTTACCTGTCAAGAATAGATTAGTACTAGATCCTAACAGGCAGAAGTCAGAAAAAGCCATGTTCCAGCTGTTTGACCCTACACAAGAAGCAACATGGTGGTCCAAATAGTCTCCGGCAGGATGAGGAAAGGCAATGTGTTGAGATCTCTCTTTCCTCATCAAAGGATACAGAAGCCAGGATGCCTTGAGTTATGCTGTGCCTTTTTAAAAAAAACCACTCCATACAATGCGTCACAGACCGCACATCATTCACAGTCCTTCCACCTCCCCGGCCTTGTACGTTCATGCATGCGTGGCAGAGCAGCCTCCAGGATGAAAACGCTAAAAGATCATCTTGAATCACTGCTGCTCTTTTCTCACAACAGTTCAACCTTCTGGGGACTGACATGCTGTAAACCCCACTGAACAAGTGCCAAACCACAAAAATCTGCTCCTGCTGGAGTGGTGACATTTTGCTGTGAACTCTTTAACCATCCAGAGCTTATGGCTGGGAAAGCAGTTTCAGGAGATGTTTCCTGACTTTGCGTTTTGTTTCTCTTTTCCTCCCTGGCATATTCCTTGTGTTTTTATGCATGTAGGAGAGGCAATGTTGTTTCCTATTTAGCATTGCTGTATGTTGTTAGTAGTAAGGTGCCACCTATATGAATAGAAAGTGTTTTTTCAGGAAGAAAAGCAGCAGATGATAAGGAGGAGGATTCCTTTCCTTTCCTTGGTGGCTTAGTTCCCCAAGACCTTCGTTTTCATCCAGTCATATTATCCCAATGTAGTTTAATAAACAATCACATTGATATGTTTGCTTGTTTAGATTAAACAGATTTCTCCTCTGACTCAAGCTTCAGGATGCCATATTTTTACAAGATGGTTTACAGAATTCTTAAAACACAGACACGCAAGACTATATATACAATCTAATAAATGCATAGTCAATTTCAATTTAAACACTATTTTGACATCGCCTCCAGGAGTTCTAGCAGCTCACCTTAGGGCTGAATTGGGGCTCATCTGAATTGAAAATGTATCCATCTTCATTAAAAGTGTTGTTGTTGTTGTTCATTCAGTCATTTCCGACTTTTCATGACCTCATGGACCAGCCCATGTCAGAGCTCCCTGTCGGCCGTCACCACCCCCAGCTCCTTCAAGGTCAGTCCCATCACTTCAAGGATGCCATCCATCCATCTTGTCCTTGGTTGGCCCCTCATTAAAAGTATAGTGCATCTTAAGTGGACTCTAAGATTATTTCCCCAGCAAGCATTCTCAGTTAGAAGAGCCAGCACAAGTAAAAGGTTCCCAACCATAGCACAGAGAACTATCTAAAACAGGGCTTACCTTCATGGGCTTGTCTATATGAATTTAATCACCATGTTATCATCCTTGGCTGGCCCCATGATGTTCAGGACTCTCTAGTCCTTATTGTAGAGTAAAGTGGGTTAATATGAATCATCTCCATGTTAAGAGAAGTTGGGGCATGCTACAGAGTTTCCATCAAAATTCAGAGTAACCCCTGACTTTAAAACAGTGTGGACAGCAGGACCAAATCCAATGTGTAGTGATCCAGTGTTCACAGGGACCACCACTACCATCTCCTTTTCCTTATGCTCATTAGGCAAAAGGGGATCTATCTGACTAGGGTCACCACTACCAGATAGCCACAGAGCTCTATACAAAATCTTGGCCATCATGGGTGTCCCATGCAGTCATCATAGATCGCCCCCCCCCCCTTCTCCCTGGCCATGAAGATGCCTCTTCTGATGTCAGCATGGGACACTCACAATGACCAAGAGCTCTCAGAGAGCTCTGTGGCTATCTGGGGTTTGTTATGGTGACAGGAATTGTAAGGTGTAGCATCCTCAGCTTGGGTGGACTTTCTGGAGTATGGCCTACCACCATCCAAGTATGTCACTTTCTCCAGGGTATCAGGGGTCCATCTGGAACATTTATGCTCCAGATTAAAGATAAGCCCTTAGTCATAAAACTTGGCTTTACATCATGATGACATGGTAGCCATAGTTGGGGTACAATTCTCCATTTGGTACGCACACATTTTGATCAATCATGCAAAGCCATGTCTTTTGAACCTCTGATCTTTTCCCATTTCCAAAGAGCTTCCTCAAAACTATGTATATCTTGAAGAAAGAATTTTAAGGTATTCCCATTATAGATAGAAAATATGCATTTGGCTGTAATCAGATTGATGGTTTAATTCATTATTTGTTGTTGGCCCCTGTTTTGTAAAATGGTTCTAAAGCTATGTTAAATATTTTCAATAATTTACTTTAAAATTGTCTTCATGTTTTATTCCCTACATTGTAAATGCATTGGCTCTATACAATAAGATTTGTGGTAATGATGCAAAACCATCCGCAGCACCTGAAACATCTTTCCAGCCTAACACATTTAATCAAACACATGAATAAAGGTGCTATCCCATTGGTCTTAAAGACTTTTAAAAAAATACTAGATCTGTACCCTACAACTTTTCTGATTTCATAGAGACAGTCCCCCTCAGTCTCCCCACTTTTTCAGCGGTTTTTAAAAAGCACTGTACAGAAGAAAATGGTTTCATCTGACACACATACCCCAAGCATGTCACTCATTGGTAGAAAAAAAATCACATGGACACATGTTTAGATTAAAATAAAACTAAAATGGTAACATCAATTTACTGAAGCTGTCACTGGTAAACCTGGGCTGGTATACATGCATATAAGAGAAACTGTGTTTTTACACCTATGTTCGCATAACTCCAAAGGGTTATGAAGGTGTGATGGAAAATAAAACCCAGACTTATTATTAGATGATTTTAACTGCTTTAGACCAGGGCCATGCTCATTTGAAAGATCAGAGGGATCACCGTGGATTCAATTTTTCCACATATTTGCCATAAAAATTATGGATGAACACTTAGCTTTCCAGGTTTTATATCAGCCATTTCTTTACTTCAAAGATGGATTTCAGAACAGCTGAAAGTGGCTACATGCTCAACACTTTATGTCCCAATTAGCAATGCGTAAACCTTAAAGTTTTGGATTTCACGGTGCACTGATCATTTTGTTTTTTTTCAGAAATTTTGCCCAGATGTGGTGTTGAAGGAGCCTGGTATCATTTCAGAATTGTATGGGAACTCTCTGGGGACCCTACGGATATAGCTTTGTACTTCTTGGAAGGTGCGCAGGAGACACATGTAAGAAAAGAAAGAGAGAGATAATTTCCAGTTTTCCTTTACCTGCTGTAGGCTGAGTATATGCACAATTTGGAGAACATCAGCACATCACTCAAACACCTTTACTTTCAGAGCTTGCTGTTCCTAGAAACATAGTCAGGGCAACCACAGGTCATGTCAGTTGCAGGTTTCTGACCCTTAAAACCCAAAAAGGTTACTTTTCCAGCCTCAGCTTTGCCATCAGCACAAGCAGTTACTACTCTGACTTACAAAATCAACACATCAAGTTAAAATGAAAGTGACTTTTCTCTCTCTTACTTACTTTATCATCTGCTTCCTTTGGACCAAAAATCTTTGAAGAATGCTAAGAGAGCACCTGATGAAATGCCATTCTGCTGATGAAAATATCTCAGGACCTTTAGAGGAAAGAATGTTGAAACTGTCCAAAAGTTATAAAACGTCCCAAGGGATAACGACAGGCTATTTCAAAGGCAAATGAAAGTGACATCCAAGGAGAGAAACAGTTGGTGTCTAATTGAGAGAAGAATGCTCTGTCAAGGGCAACTGAGACTGATGTGCAACTAGAAGAACATTTGAATAGCTAAAGAGATAGACACTCATCATCCAGAGTGATTGAAACTGGTTAATGGTTCTCCAGAGCAATGCCAAGCACTAGAGATGATCAGAAATCATTTGAGCAACACAGACTAAGGTCCGTGGAAGAGCAGCAAGTGGATGGGGGAAAGCATCCCACACTGTCTGTTAAATGTGCCTTCACATTGCTATTAAGTGACCGGCTTGTGTTGGGGAAATGTGTATTTGGTGAAGCATCACATTGTTGTTATTATTATTTGACAATTTTATAATGGGAGGGTGAGTATGACTTGTAATTTGGATACCCCAGGCTAGTGCAATTCCTACACTGGATTAAATGCCAGTGTACATTCAGTCTGTGTCATTTCTAGTTTGAGCCTACATCTCTTACACAGCTATGTCCCATTTCTTTTTGATGTTGTGGTTGTTTTCAACCTCTTTTCCTCCTCCCTATCTGAATTGATTTTACCCAGCTCGGATTTCTTTTTGTCTTTTTTGTGGAAATGGCAATAGAGATCTTTGAAGCAGCACTCACCAGAACAATAGTTAGGTTGGTAGATCATGCTGGACACACAGATCATGCAGTAAGGGATGTCTGTTGACAGTTTAAGTATAGTCCAGACCTAGGTTCTCAAAAGCTGTAGGCACTTAATTTGCCAACCTGGACTTTCTATCCATCTAGGTGTGTCTAATTTCGATCTGTGGTGGAAAGTCCCTTGCTGTATGTTGCACATTACCTACTGTGAAGAAAAGGGATGTTCCTTCAGCACTTCTATGCTGCTTTATTTGCTGTTTTTATGCTTTTCGTGGTTACATGTACAATACAATGAAGACAGCTGGGCTTAATTTAAGTAGTATATTTACTCATTTTATGGACTTATTCCAGCCTTTAAATCATCATCACCAATATTAACAACCTGATATTATATGTACAGGGATGGGCCCTTTACATGGTTGCATACAGTGTATTTGGAAAATGGAAATCTCCATAACCATTTGGAAAAGGATGACCTTGTTAGAAGTCACAACCTTTTGAAAATGATGCCATAACCTCTTGGTAAAAGCATGACCTGTTAGAGTCACAACTTTTTGGGAAAACTGCATTGAGCAGCATTCATGCAAGGCAACTAGGGTTTCTCAGCTGTTAAACTGATGTATCTAGATATGTCTTTGAACTGTTAGGGACAAAGATATGCCAATGTACAAAAGATATATAGCAGAGTTTCAGAAGTGTTCTTTGAAGTTGCTCAAAAACATCTACTCTCCCTTAAAGTATTTTTGCCTTTAAATCGTGCTCTCAAGAGACAAAAATAAACACAACTCTTTAAAATTAATGTAGTTGCTTTACTCACAAACTTCATGTATTCAGCATACAGATACTTTGCTTAACAATCCAGTTACAAGTCGATTTGAAGTAGTCTCTCTGTGTAGGTAACACAGGACATCATTCTTAGAATCAATAGGCCATCATCCAAAGCATCTCTCTGTTCTGAGGGTCTAATAGAGTCTCTGTATTCTGTTTCAACTAACTTCTAAACTGTACTGTTTCTACTGAAGTCTGTAAGCAACCTTTTCCTGTTGGAGTCTAAAACAAAACTGTTCCTGCATTGAAGTCAAAAGGCATATAGTTTCTAAAATGGAACCTGAGTCCTGAACAAGCCCAGTTCTGATCACGTGGTCTGTAGCTCCTCCCACAACAAAGTAAAATTGCAAATCAATACACATATACAATACAGTAAGCAGTTTATATACATAACAAATATGTAGTGGAGGCTTCAGGAGGTTGTTATTTCCAACAGTGTAGACTTCAGATGAGGTTTTTTGTGCTACCTATTTATTCTGACATTTTTGTATGATAATGATATCAGAAATGTTAGCCAAAATCCCCAGTAATGCTAAATAATCTTGCAAAGTAATCCACAAGAAAAGATACCTCACAGCTTTGATTTCCATCACAGTAATTATGATGAATGTGTTTGGCCTGAAAGCATAGGTATTAGGAAATTAGAAAAAGTTTAGCCATTATTGATATAAATGCATACCATCACCAATCCCGTATGTTTGAAGGGATGAATGCAGGTTTCCTGGCTTATTTTCAGTCTAATTGTTTGTGACTGAATGGCGGTGACAGCAATGTTTATGACTAATTATGGCAACTGTGTTTATGAAGCTAATTAAAAGTCTTCGAGTTTACCCTAAGCTTCTAGCTGTGCGGAAATGCCAGGAAATCCATCTTTTAAAAGTGATTGCATCTTCTGGTGTTTCAAATAGGAAACAAACCCATGTGATCAAAGGAGGCTGCTATGTTGGTGGTGGTGGCTCCAACAACTATATGACTCAATAATGCTTCATTGACAAAGTAATGAGCTTTAACACTGGGGTGTTTATACAAAAAGTTTTAATAGCCTTTCCTTCTTCCTTTTCTCCCTTTCTTTCTTTTCTTTTCTTGTCTCCTTCTTTCAGTGACTGAACAATTCTGCTCTGTTTAACTGCTCCATTGCGAAAGTTAAAATGCAGGCATTTTGAAGGATGACATCAAAAGAATAAAGATGTGAATAATTATTACAAACAAGCACACATACAAATGCATGACAAACACTCTCACACACATATTCCATACACATCCAAAACAACTTAGAAATGCATAAGCACAAACACACACAAGAGATGGAAGGTTCTGGCAAATGAAGAAATCAAACACACCATAAAAGGGTGCTGAAGCTCAACATTCATGCTATAGTTGGTTCCATTGTCTCTGTGTGTGTTTTCTTCTCCTCTAATCCCTTCATCTGAATTTTATAATTGTTAGGCAAAGCAGACATGTTGGCCCATGGGGAACAGATGCAATGTGGAATCTACACACAAGACCCACTCATATAAAAGGTTTTCACCTCAAGGCTTCACACAATTGAAATTCAGACAATGTGCAAAAATTACAGATCACAGTCTCTGCAGGAACATTAATCAAAAGATTTCACTGGACCGGCCACGTTGTCAAGATGCCCGACCACCGTCTCCCAAAGCAGTTGCTCTACTCCAAACTCAAGAATGGAAAACAGAATGTTGGTGGACAGGAAAAGAGATATAAAGATGGGCTCAAAGCCAACCTGGCATAGACACCGAGAACTGGGAAGCCCTGGCCCTTGAGCGCTCCAGCTGGAGGTCAGCTGTGACCAGCAGTGCTGCAGAATTTGAAGAGGCACGAATGGAGGGTGAAAGAGGGAAACATGCCAAGAGGAAAACGCATCAAGCCAATCCCTTCCACCTGGAAACCAATGCCCTCACTGTGGGAGAAGATGCAGATCAAGAATAGGGCTCCACAGTCACCTACTGGCGTGGGCTGGTCCATGAGGTCACGAAGAGTCGGAAACGACTGAACGAATGAACAACAACAACAACAAACAAAAACAACTTGATGATGATGATAATAATAATAGTAATAGTAATAAATCTGCAACGGATATGGGGTACTTAGTTCCTATTGTACTATGAAAAGCTGCTGATTATAATATAAGTAGCATTGCTTTATGTATCTGACTTTTTAAAGTGCTTACTATTTTTGTTCCCAGTCTTATGGTTGTCAGAGCCTTCCATGAAGCTACTTTTTATTTAACATCGGAAGGGTCTTATCAATGAACATGTATTTTCTTTTCCGGGGTATGGGGAATACCTCCCTATGCCTTTCACAGCATATTGATTTTCTTGTTTTGAACCATGTTTTATACAATGTAAGGAGGACTAACTGCTGATATAACAGTACAATCGTATCCCAGAGGTATTCCTGCTGAAGAAGGATGAAGTTATTGCTGCTAACCTCTATTGTGCTGGCAGACTGAGAAGTTATGCTAGCAGAGTAAATTTAGGGTGGCATTATGCCACCATTATGTTGAAGATATACAGCACCAGTGTCATCCTTAAGCTAATGACTAACTGCCAACTGTTAAGAAAACTGGTCCAAATTGAATATGGTGAAAGAGATTCTGTGCTCCTGTATTGTCTTCATCTGAGAATGGCACAATGTTACACTAGTGCAATCAGTACCATAAGCGAAAACATTTCCTACAGAGTCAGCGAAGAGTCCCGGAGGACTACTAGCGTTCTCTTCTATATCATAGACAAGAAGGACTCAAAGTAACTCATCAGAATTTTGTACCAGGAATCAACCCTCCCCCCTCCCCAGTTCCTCATCCCCACAGACAACAGAATTAAAATAATACATGAAGCAATGCATCTGATTGTGCTGACAGCAGGATTCAAGGAAGTATAATCCAGAAATTAATCTTCCCAAGGTTTGGGCATCCTAGAATTAAGCTTTTTTATTTAAAAGCCTACAGGTTGGTGAATAAAATAACAACATGAGTAAAAATGAATTATCATGAATGGTCACTTTACACAATGAAAGCACTATTCATTCTGGAAACCAGTAGCACACAAACTAGAAAAGTCAATTGAATAATACTTGCATTTTCCAAAATATTGCAAGCATTCTGCTAGGAATACAAACAAGTCATATGTAAATTTATGGGGACACCATTAATTTCACAGGCTTCTCTTAAGCAAGAAATACTCAAACTTGTTTTGCCACTTCCTTTCTCTCTTTGCTGTGGTCTCCTACCCAAATATTACCAGGGTTGACTTCGTTAACTTCCAGTATCAGATAGAATTTACAGCCTCATCACATTCATCAAATTCAGCATTCTAGGACATTTCCAGTCTGTTTTTGGGATGGAGCTCCATGCAGGCCATCACATGACTTTGTGTGACTTCCAGCAGAGGCCCCAGCTCCAACTGGGATGGCAGTGTCCTTGGATATTTCCCTCACAACACGGGAGACTTCCCGTGTTATGTTGGCTCCAACTGAGAAAGGCAATGATTTCCACGTGTGATTCGTCACCAAGAGGGAGCCATGCACAGGGTGACGGATTTGCCCCCACAGCCCCTCTCTATCCCCTGGGAAGCCAGGTGAAACAGGATGCTTCACCTAGCCTTTGTGATAAGGTCCTTTGTGTATTTATGTATCATCTCCATATTTCTCCAAAGACCACTTTGTGACCTTTGAACGCTCAAACTGCCAAGGATGTCCCAGACCCCAAATCTTATTTCGACCACAAATAATAACTACAACATCATCAATTAGCGAGAAATTAATTTTGCTATATGTGTTTGCTATATATGTTTTTGTATTAGCAAATTGATAAAATTTGGGTCTGGAAGAGTCATGGATTTCATGGTATCATATGATGCATCACCCTAAACTTCACAGACATAAAATGCTTATTAGAAATCCCCAACAAAAATTCAGACGTCAATTGTATCCTTATTTTAAAAATGTTTCCCATTACCCTCTGGATCATCTTCCAGCACCATTTCTTGGAGGCTGTTCTTTCTCAGGCAGGATTAGATTTGTCCCCCATTTGTTTTCTTTCTGCCATCAGGTGAGGACTTTTTCATTCAGACATGTTTTGGGCTTTTAACCAATAACTGTAGGGTTGTGTTTTTTTTTTAAGGGTTGTTTTATTTACCCAATTTTAATGACAAATTTTAAACTTCAATTTTATGTCTAATTTTTGTTTGTGTATTTTAAATGTATTGTATGTAAATATGTTTCTGTATGTGTATTGATTGTGTGTTTTAACAATGTTGTAACCTGCCTCAAGTCATGAGGAGAGGCGGGTAAAAAAATAAAATAATTATTATTATCATCTTCATTGTTATACTTTCACATAATTTTCTACCATAGCTGTTTTTATATGACAATTATTTAATTGTTTTAACATTCTACTATTGTGATTAGTCTTTAGATGCATTTTGTTTCAACCTACGTTATGAGCTGTCTTGAGATACACAACAGAAAAAGGTGTGATATTCAATCACTGTGGGTTTTTTTCTAAATTACATGGCAGACAGGAATGTAATAAAGGCCACACAGTCCTAAGCACAGATGTGGAGTAATATAAAAGGCTAGATTTCTGTTTATGTAGAAGGTTTGCAGGCATAGCAATGTCCTAACTAAACAGCTTAAAACTTCAAACCATTTCCCTGCATAGACATTTCATAATCAATGAGCAATAACCACAGATTAGAACAATGTACAGCTCAGCATAAACATGATTAAACCAAAACATACCGCTGCTTGCGGCACTAGGAAAGATTATGTCTGTACAACTGGATTAGAAGCTGATCTATGGTAAGATGGCATCCTATTTCATATTTTACTTCCATCTTTGATGGAAGAGGCTCAAGCAGAAGATGAGATTGGTCACATCACCATTCTTTGACACCTTACTATAGCTCCCTGCCTCAGCAGCAATTATTTGATGCTATTAGTTCACATTTCATAATGGGAGGAGCAGCCCTTGTTGAGTCTTTCAAATCTTGTGGATAAATACACCAAATAAAACTAGGTGTCTGCATGTGTTCATCTTCAAGTTGACTTATTTCATAAGATTTTCTTAGGAAAGGGATGTTTAGAAGTGATTTTGACAGTTTCTTGCTCTGAAGGAAGGAGATTCCACCTGAACATTAGGAAGAACTTCCTGACTGTGAGAGCTGTTCAGCTGTGGAACTCTCTACCCTGGAGTGTGGTGAAGGCTCCTTCTTTCGAGGCTTTTAAACAGAGGTTGGATGGTCATCTGTCGGGGGGCTGCTTTGAATGAGATTTTCTGGCTTCTTGGCAGGGGTTGGACTGGATGGCTCACAAGATCTCTTCCAACTCAAGGATTCTATGAAATATTACCTAGCCTGTAGTGCCTATTTATTTATTTATTTACTTTGCTTGTATACCGCAGTTTCTCAGCCCGCAGGCGACTCAACGCGGTTCATAACAAGAGCAAAAGTCAATGAAACAACATACAATATTTAAAACCATTAACAGCACAATATACAAAATAATGACACATCAATATAACACATTAGCATCTCATAACTAAAATCGTGATCCAATTCGTCATCCATAAATTCCGTTTCCTATATTCATCATTCATTGCACTATTTATCCGAATGCCTGTTCAAACAGCCAGGTTTTTAGTTTTCTTCGAAACACCATTAACGAAGGGGCTGATCTAATGTCCCTGGGAAGGGCGTTCCACAGCCGAGGGGCCACCACAGAGAAGGCCCTGTCCCTCTTCCCCGCCAGCCGTGCTTGTGATGCAGGCGGGATTGAGAGCAGGGCCTCCCCAGAAGATCTTAGAGTCTTGGTGGGTTCGTAGGCAGAGATACGTTCGGATAGGTAGCTTGGGCCAGAACGTAGAATATTGGTATTCTATTCTCCCATCCAAGGACTAATCAGAGCTGACCCTGCTTAGTTTCCAAGATCAGATAAGATATTGTGCTTATATTCATAACTATTTGTAACTGGTTTTTCCAATTACATTAACTACATTATGGTTCTAATTACACAAAGGATAACTTCAGTCTTTTTGCAGTCAAACTGTAACATTTTACATCACAAATTTATGTGTTCACATCTGAAAATTATGTACAGTCAATTTTTATCCACATCTTAGGCCTAAATCCACTTCTTAGACTGAACTAGAATAAATCTAAGGATGCTTACCCAACTTATGTAAGTATTGACTGGGTAACCATTCACTGATTTGGTGGACCTGCTCGAGCTGAGACTAAGCATTAGATTTAGGTTCCAGCTGCAATCCTGGCAACATGCCTGGAAGAAAGCTCATTGAATTGAATGTGACTGAACTTGAAGACTACACTCTAAGACAGGGGGGTCTTCGGCCTGGGGGCTGGATACAACCCTCCAAGGTCATTTACCTGGCCCTCGCTCAGGGTCAACCTAAGTCTGAAACTACTTGAAAGCACACAACAACAACAACAACAACAACTTTTTACAACAACAACAACAATCTTATCTCATCAGCTAAAAGCAGGTCCACACTCCCCACTGAAATACTAATAAATTTATATTTGTTAAAATAGTTCTTCATTTTAAATATTGTATTGTTTTAAGTGTTTTTTGCACTACAAATAAGATATGTGTAGTGTTCATAGGAATTAATTCATTTTTTTCCAAATTATAATCTGGTCCTCCAACAGTTTGAGGGACTGTGACCTGGCCGTCTGTTTAAACAGTTTGAGGATCCCTGCTCTAAGATATATTTAGGTTTAATTTTTTCTGTTCTATCTGCATCCTACAAGAGGTTAATGTATGAGGGGGAGCCATTTTTATACTTCCTGAAATGAAATGACTCTGGGAACCATTCATGGTTATTGCAAAGTATAATTGAAACTGGTGTACAATTCATGGCTCAAATATGATACCCACATAATTCTTTGCCTCAATCCAGCATGAAATGTTTATTTAGTATATGTATACAATCCAACAGACTGCCAGATTCTTTCCTTCTGAAGTCATCAGTGCTACCTGCTTTGTTGCTGATTTGGATGTTTAGATCAGGTTTGGGAGGCTGGCACTCAATGATAGTTCACAAAATAATAACATTATGAAGTTTAAATGTTATATGCACCATGTTGCAACAACATTTTAAACTACCTTTGAACAAAAAATCTTTAAAAGGCAACATAGTAAAGTCTAGTTAGGAGAATTTAATCAAAAATGTCAATTGATCAATTCACGTACTGTATTTACTCAAGTCTAGTGTGCCATCGAATCTAATGCACACCTCAGTTTTCAAAATCCTGAAACAAAAAAACCCCCCATATTTTCTGGATGTAATCTGCAGTGACAAAAAGTGTACTCCTTGTAATTTAGAACACCAAGACTTCCAGTAATAGAGAATAAAACCTTGATATGCATCTATGTTGTAGAATGGATCCACTTTAATTGCTTTTGTCAATGCTATGAAATCATGGGGGGCTGTAGTTTTCCAATGTCTTGAGCTTTCTCTACCAAAGAATGCTGATGTCTCACCAAACTACAAATCCTAGGATTGCATAGCATTGACCCATGGCACTTAAATTAGACTCATATAATTCAGTTCAAAGCAGATAATCTGGTTTACCTGCTTCGATACTCTGGATTATATGACAGTGAAGATCCAGCCATGGTCCTCTTGAATAACCACCTCTCTGGGACATATTTACAGAGGACTAAACTGCCTGGTGTAGATGAACCTTCAGAGGTGCTTGATTTTGCCTAGATCACAACTGCTGCAAAATATCTCCTCCAAAAGAAAGAAGGTAGGTGAAATGAAGTCCATGGCCAACACTATATTAAACTGCGTGACATAATTTTATGTCAGCAGGCAGTGCAGTGTTACACTGTGAATTTAAATGATGTGTGAAGTGATGAATTATGCCATTCTGATTATACATCAAAAATAACATCCTTTATCTGGGTCACTAATGCCAAGAATATGATTTGTGTAACAGGAAGGATTGGAGGGAAACAGAGGAAATACAGTACAAGTACAGTATAATTAAAATCCATGTGCAGCATGGTCCATGTATACAACAGTATACATTGTATTATAGGAACGATTTATCAAATGCCGATAAGAAATATTACAAAACCTAATGTTACAATGGACATTTTTTTGGTTCTTGCTTTATTTTTTTCTTGTTCAGTGCGTCGCTTTGAATCTTTCATTTCCTCTCCCTTCACAACAGCTGTAAAGAGAAGAGGCTGACAATCAATCCCAGATCATACAGGCTTAATAGGCATAAGGCCCCCATCCATAATGTCCATGGTTTACTAATGTGATGAGTTGTAATGATGGCTGTTGTGAAATCACAGCTCCAGTTCTAGTGTACTTCCAAAATCAAGCACAGGCATCATGTGTTGTCAATGATCCTTCATGGGGCTTTCATTTGTGAAGAGAATTTGCAACAGCTGCTGAGGCTGTGTAAATGATTCATGGCTCAAGGAGGCACCAATGCCAATGGGATTTATCTGAGCACGTAATTTTTGGAGGCTCACACCATAGGCCCACTAATTTATCTCATTCACTTGTGAATGTAGTGGCACTACTGCAAGTGAACTTTTTGAGGACCATGTGGGTATTTTTGCAATTGTTATTAGGGATTTCATATCTTCACTTCAGTTAAAAACTTGTAGGTCAAATGAATCACCAAATCTAAGGCCGGATCCAGATAGACCTTTATCCCAGGAGAATCCATACCCACCCCAGAAAGTGCACGCTTTCTGGGGTGGGTGTCCAAACATTCTCTCGGGACTAGCCTGAGAGACTGTCTGGAGGCCCTCCCCCCCAAGCACCCAGACCTCTTAGAAAAGTAATAAAAACTTATCCATCCTCCATTACAAGCCTTGGCCAGCTCTCCTGGTGCATAGAAATGACATGCCAGGAGAGCGGGGGGGGGGGGGGGGAAGCAATTTTCCTTCCTCCTCCCCCTCTCCTGGTGTGTCATTTCTACACCCTGGGAGAGCTGCCCGAGGCTTGTAATGGAGGATGGGTAAGTTTTTATTACTAAGGATTTTGGGGGCATGAGGGGAGCGGGGTAGGTATTCCCACAGTTTACCGGGCCTATTTAGCCTGATAAATTGTGGGAATACTGTCTGGACTGCAGTATTCTGTAGTCCAGAATTGGAAATAGTGGATTTATCCCGCGCCTTCCAAGAAGATGTGGAATAAATCCACTATGAAATTAAGTCGCTACAAACCAGGGTTTTTAGAGAAATAATTCGGGACTGTTGTCTGGACAACCCCTCCTTTATTGTGGGAGTTACCGCAATAAAGGTCCTGTCTGGACAGGCACTAAGAGCACATCTACAAAATACAAAATCCTCAAATCAGTGGTACCTTCACCGGTCAACTAAAATGCAGAAAATACACCATGCAAGCTTTTGAAGCTCCACTGGCTTCTTTATCAGACAAGGATATTAAATTATACAGGAGAAGAAAAGTGATAAGTCTACATTTTGTTTCAGATGTCATTTCTGATGTTAGTTATGATGGTTTAGAGGGATTTCAATGCAGGCAGAGGCCACACTCCTTTTTGGACATCTGGGCATAAAAGGCAATTAAAAGATAATAAATTTTGAAATCAATTAGCAACAGAAAAGTAATCTTTCTTTTTGGCAACACTGTCCTTTCTCCAACTCCTCTCGATGGATTGTCACCTTGTCATGGTACCAGGTACCTTGGAAGGAAATTCACAGCCCGAATAGGCACTATAGGGATAGATGGACAGAAAGTCTGACCTAGAGTATGGCAGCATCTTATGATGCAAATGCAGAAAAAAATAAATTCGGTATTAGTCCACAGAACTGATGGTTTCTGGTATTGTTCCAAACTCCCAAGACTCTGTAATTCTAGAGTGGGCTTTTGCCTCTAAAATATGGTTTATTCTTTGAGGCAAAGGTTTAATTGCCACATTACCAACATCTATTTCTTCCCTGAAAATTAAAATAACAATTGCCAAATTTATTTGCATGTTGTAATGAGGAGGAAGGGGAGAGAGAAGAAACAAATGTGCATAGATTATTTCCAATATCATACACATAAGGAAATCCTTTAACAATAGAACAAAGTCCAAACCAAACAGGCAAGAATTGTTTTGAAGGATGGCTCATTTCCTACTGCTGCCTTTTGGCTGTTGATTATTTAACCACTCATTTCACTTTATAAATGGAAACTGAATCATGGTTTTGCCAGGATGGAAAGTTATTGAAAATCAGAGTCCATCCGAGTTACTGACAGGGCCATTTCCTCCTTGGACAGGAAGTCTACCCTCAAATGGTCCTTTCGGGAGGCCCAGAGTGATAAAAAGCCTGTTTCACTCCCCCAGTGGAAAAGTATCCGCATGATGTTTTCAAATTTCTCTTGGAAAAGTGAGGGGATCTCAGGATGTCCCTCTCCAAACATGGATATTAAGACAGGAAAAAGGAAAGGTGTAGATACATTTTTTTGCTTGTCTAGACAGCTTGAAGCTTGCTTTAAGCACTTATACAATCTGGATCCTGCTGATCCATTGTGAGTTGTATATTTTACACCACAAGGCATTACAGCTACAATATTGTACACATTTGTTTATTTTGATTGAATAACAATAGTAAGCAAGATAAGGAACGGCCTCCTGCCTAGATCTCCAGACACACACGTGTGTATGTGAGTAAGTGTAGGAAAAAAATATTCCCGTAACACAAATTCTCCCTTCAGCTAATTATTCTGAAGAACAATTACAAGATTAAAACAAATAAAAAATCTCACTTGCACTTCCAACCTTTGACATTGTGAGCCCTCTTCCAATATAAGAGGAAGAGCAGAGCTTTCAGGAATGTCGTAAAAGCAGATAGATCCTGTCAAAACTAAGGTGGTCCAGACAGAATTTTAAAGCAAAATAATATCCTTGGAAAAACATCCTCTTTCATAATTATACAAAGAATTTAACTGTTCCAAATAAATATGATCTCATACATGCTCACTTAGAATACATTTAATGGTAAGCAGTTGAGATTCCCCATGGCTATGTAAACATAGCATCTGTCGAGGATTTTTTGCTGTCATTACAGAAGATGAGGAAGAACTGAAAAAGACTATACTGCTGAGGCACTTCACTTACTAGATGCAGTTAAGTTCAGATGGCTATCGAAATTTTCTCGCTTGTATATGGTCAGTATTATTGTGCAGACTTTTTCATGATATTTTCCCTAGGAGATGAGAAATATTACAGCATTTCTTTTGGGATGGAACCCACCTTAAGAACTAACCTGCTTTTTTTTGACTGTCATTGCAGTATTGCATGCTATTTTGTGTCCTCCACAATGCTCCAGGCATGATATTGTTTAGGGTTTAAGTCCAACTAATTATTTCATTAGGCAAGTTATTGAAAGTTCCCCAACTACTAGATTTTCTTGAGGTTCTTCTACTTATGCTTCTAAGTCCTTCGCCTTCTCAGCTCCCCTCCTCTTCCCAGAATCCACTCCAGATTCCTGTGCCAGAGACATCTGCTGAACTTGTAGGTGTCAAGGTCTGGTAGGATTTTTTCAAGGACAGACCCTTGGTTCTTGAACTTTAGTTTCTCCTATACCCACTCCTTGCATCATGGATTCAAGTTCTTCAGCCCCAGGATGTCAGCACTCTTATCTTTCATAACACGTCTTCATTGCCGGCCTCTTGGTTTCCTGGTCACTGATAACACTTGCACCACTTCCCATCATTCTACTCTTTCTCCTCTTCATCTTGACTGCTTTTCTTCTCAGTTTATTCCTTTCCTGGACTCTCCTCTTTTTGTCTTCTCATGATCCTCATGACTCTGCTTCTCACCTCTCTTTTACTGAGAATGTTGAGGTGCAGAATGGAGCTGGACATCCATGGTGCACTGAGATTTTATTACTCACTGGTGTCTTCCAGTTGCAAATGGTTAATTCAATTTACCGTTTCTTGGTTCATAGTGTAACATTAGTGAAGTCTGACATCATTTTAACTTCCATTTTACTTGATGCTATGGAAGCCTGGGGTTTATAGTTTTCAAAGTCTTTAGCCTTTTCTGCCAAACAGTGTTATTGCCTCATCAAACATAATGATTTCACTCTTCCTCTTTATGTTACTTTCTTCCACCATTGCTACCATGAAGAATAACTTACGAACTACTGTGTATACTCATGTATAAGTTGACCTCATGTATAATTCAAGAAAAAGGTCAAAATCCTGGACTGATATGAACCATATCTAAGCCAAGGGTCATTCTGCAGAGAACAGGGAAGTGCCAATGTTGCCTTAGGTGTTCAACCGTCCCAGTCCACTGCTGCCATTCTCCACCCAGGAATTCAAAATAGCCAGACGTGGCACCACAGCAGAGAGCAGAGGGGACTTGTGGTTCTTTTCGTTTTGCTTGAGAAAGACTAAGAGTGCTTCCAGACAGTGTCAAAATCTATGCCAAAGCAGGTTTAAACAATCCACTTTAGCAAAGATTTCCAACCTCACATTCCCGGGGTGTGTGTGGCTATTTACACCCCCCATCTCCTGGCATGTTTCCCGGGGGGTGGTGGTGGTGGCCATCTCCTGGTGTATTTGGGAGAGAGAGTAGGTGTTCTGTCTTTTAGGAATAACCACGATGGCTGCGTGGATTGGGCCTGGGAATCATGTGACATAGATCCAATCCCCACAGGACCCATGCCTGGTAAGACCCAAATTTTACCTTAAGATCTGGATCTTACCAAGCATTTAATTAATTCAGAAGAAACCAAATTAATTCATTTTTACCAGAGGTGTCACTTGGATGCCTCCAGTAAAAATCCAGACAGGTCCCAGGATATGGGCCTAAGTTTTTGCCTTTCACAGTTCTATTCAGAGAAGGGGGTGGTTCCTTTTTGGACAATACTCATATTGACCCGTGGATAAGTTCACCCAGGCCTTTTGGGTTGCTTTTTGAACTAAAGTTTCTAGATTTCTACTTGGTTTATAGACTAGTTACAAATAACTATATGAGGTGTAACTTGTTGTATTGGAGAGAGGGCTAAGTCCCCATTATGAGAGAAAGTCTACCATTACGATTTCAAAAAGACAGACACTTTTTTCAGGTTGGTCATTTTTTTATCACATCTCAGGGTATCTCAGTTTATGAAGTTGTTTTCTTTGCTCCTGTCTCCACTCTGTACTCATGTCATGGTTATAAAGGTCACAGGGCTCCCTTCCCAAGGAGGAAACTCTACTGACCAGACAGTCTGTTTCCTTTTGTCAATACAACAGATTGCAAATGGAAAATTTGATATTGCATTGACTACTTATATCTCTGTTTTGCTGTATCACTTATTGGTATAATAGTTCATTTAACAGTGATAACAACAGGAATGATGATTTGTTATAGCAAGGATGAGTCTAATTAATTCATCTCCTTATGTTAGGCAAGATTTTATTATGTAATGCATGCAAACTTTGGAAACAACTGAATCAATGAGTCCTTGCAGATGTAAACCTTACATGCTCATTGGGTTGTTATAGGTTTTCTGGGCTAAAAAGCCATGTTCTAGAAGTGTTCTCTCCTGATGTTTCGCCTAGATCTATGGCAGCCATCCTCAGAGGTGTGAAGACCATATAGCCCAAAAAACCTACAACAACCCAGTGATCTCGGTCATGAAAGCCTTTGACCTTACATACTCATGTTAAACATGATTCAAGAGGAAAATACACCACTGCTGACATAGGTCTGATCATTAGGCTTGTTAATATCCTCCAGCTCCATATTTTCATGGGTACAGGTTCAAGCACGAAGTGTGACACCAGATACTTGCTAGAACATGTGCAGAAGTACTTTTATCTCTCCTGGTTTAGAAGTTTGTTGTCAAGTAGAGCAGGGATTAGTTTCACATATCAAAAACAGATGTGGAGCTAAGAGCAAAGTTTGGGGTTTAAATCCCATTTCCCTCATACACATTTAAAGACCTCCCTCTCCCACACACCCCCACATATTTTTGGAGATACTTCAGATAAACGAAACATAATGGAGCATTTCAGACAATATCTATGTTGTGCTGCTGTTTAATATTCGAGGCTCCAACTTTACAGACACCGTAATGGCAAGTTAATAATTCATTCCTTCCCCCCATCCAAGCTAAAATCTTTGTCAAAGCCAACATAAGAGGAAAGCAGTAGACTGGAGAACAACAATGCTATGCTTTCAGTGAAAAAGGCAGCTATAAAATGCTTCCTGCAGCCAATGTTTTCAAGCATCAGCTGATCCTTTAGTAGTTCCTACTTGACACCAATTAATCTCTCTTCTTCAGCCTATTATCCCCCATGGCCTTGCTTGATGCTCTCTCCATTCATGTTTAAAACAGAGGTGGAGGGCAGGAGAAACCACTGGGATTCTCAACTGTACTTCTGAAGTCCCTCCCCTTGCTTAATCAAACAACATTCCTCTTACTTGACCTATTGAAATCTCTCTCTTCATGCTCAGGCGTCCCTTCCCCCTTTTTAATGTGTTGGCCATCATTTCCTCAGCATCATTTCGGTTCTCTTTTCTTGTCTTCAGATCTGAAATCAAAGACGGTTTGTGCTGACAGAGAGGGCGGGATGCTATCCTATCACTGCCTGTCACTTGGGCTGGCAGCCAGCTCTTCCATCAGCTGATGCCTAAAAGGATAATGTTGCATTTCAGCTCAGCAGCAGCCTCATCATACATTACTTGCCATTTTGGACACAGAATAGAGTGCCATATACATTCATGTATAAGTCAAACTCATGCATAAGTTGAGAGTAGGTTTTGGTGCCAAAATTATGGACTTTGATATCACCTGTGGATAGATTGAGGGTTATTCCACAGCAAAGGGGAAGCATTAATGCTGACTTGGGGGGGAGGGGGGGGTTAACTGCTACTTGTCATTGCTATTTCCCCTCTCAGGGAAAAGACTAAAAGCAGTATCAAGACAGGGAGAACAGAGGGGATCGGTTCTTCTTTTAGGTTCTCCAGGGATAGAGAACTTGCCGTTCTCTATTGCCGTTCATCATTCTGCTTAGAGAAAGGGGTGGCTCCTTTTTTACTAATAGTTAAGGTACTCACATGTTGTTGTTTATTCATTCAGTCTCTTCCAACTCTTTGTGACCTCATGGACCAGCCCACACCAGAGCTCCCTGATGGCCATCATCACCCTCAGTTCCTTCAGAGTGAAGCCAATCACTTCAAGGATGCCATCCATCCATCTTGCCCTTGGTCGGCCCCTCTTCCTTTTTCCTTCCATTTCCCCCAGCATAATTGTCTTCTCTAAACTTTCTTATCTTCCTATGATGTGGCCAAAGTACTTCATGTTTGCCTCTCATGTGCTTCCCTCCAGTGAGCAGCTGGGCTTTATTTCCTGAAGTATGGACTGGTTGGATCTCCTTGTGGTCAAAGGGACTCTCAGAATTTCCCTCCAACAACACAGTTCAAAGGCATCTGTCTTCCTTTGCTCAGCCTTCCTTATGGTCCAGCTCTCACATCCATAGGTTAGTACGGGGAATACCATTGCTTTAACTATGTGGATCTTTGTTTCCAGTGTGATGTTTCTACTCTTCACTATTTTATCGAGATTGGTCATTACTCTCCTCCCAAGAAGTACTCACATAGGCCATGGAAATATTGATCTAGATTTTTGACTAAGATTTCTAGACTTATGCATAAGTATACAGAATACTCTGAATGTGGAGTTTTATTCAGCTGTGTGGAAGGGGCCATAGTAAAAATATCCTGTTTGCAGGAAAGCTCTTAAACTACTTTTAAGCTCTTCATTCTTTGATAATCCCCACGTGTGACAAGAACATCACCTATTCAGATGAGAAACTATTCTTATCACACATTAAAAGATAGCACATGTATTACAATATAAGCTTCTAAATAGTACTTAATACGGAACTAACATTTTTATGACAAAATCAGTTGACAAAGTGGGTTGTATCTTATGATATCTTAAACCATCATGAATCGGTTAGTCCTTGGGATGCCATAAGACACTTTTTGTTCTCACAATAACAATAATTAGTGCTGCTAACAAAATAGTCACAGATCAAAGAGAGACCAATCTTCTCTCATAGTAATTTGCATTGCCTAGGCAACCAAAAGAAGCAGGCTTCTGCTTCGAATTGTTACTCATTAACTTGTTAATGGAGCCCCCCACCCCATGGTGCAGAGGGTAAAACCCTTGTTCTGGCAGGACAGGTTGCAGGTTCAAATCTGGGGAGAGTGCGGATGAGCTCCCTCTGTCAACTCCAGCTCCCCATGCAGGGACATGAGAGAGGCCTCCCACAAGGATGGTAAAACATCAAAACATCGGGGCGTCCCCTGGGCAACATCCTTGCAGATGGCCAATTCTCTCACACCAGAAGTGACTTGCAGTATCTCAAGTCGCTCCTAACACACACACACACACACACACACACACACACACAAAACTTGCAGCCTAAATGCCCTACTGGCACCAGATCCTGCCTGATCTTGGAAGTCAAGTAAGGTCAGCTCTGTGTAGTACTGGAAAGCAAATAGCCAACCAATACCAGATACTGACACAACCAACTCTGAGGATGTTTTGCCTAAGAAAAGCCAATGAAAATCATGGGGTCACTATAGGTTGACAGGTGACTTGAAGATGTACCCATAATGTTTCTGTTAAATTTAAATTTCACAATGTATTTTTGGATTATTTTCTCTTGTAAGAATTAGTCACAGTTGCGATTTCACTTGAGGTCAGTGTTTCTCAACCTTCCTAATGCCATGACCCCTTACTTCAGTTCCTCGTGTTGTGGTGACCCCCAACCATAACATTATTTTCATTGCTACTTCATAACTGTCATTTTGCTACTGTTATTAATGGTATTGTAAATAACTGATATGCAGGATGTATTTTCATTCACTGGACCAAATTTGGCACAAATAACTGATACGCCCAAATTTGAATACTGGTGGGGTTGTGGGGGAATTGATGTTGTCATTTGGGAGTTGTAGTTGCTGGGATTTATAGTTCATCTAGAATCAAAGAGCATTCTGAACTCCACCAATGATGGAATTGAACCAAACTTGGCACACAGAACTTTCATGACCAACAAAAAGTACTGGAAGGGTTTGGTGGTCATAGACCTTGAATTTTGAAGTTGTACTTCACCTACATCCAGAGAGTATTGCGGACTCAAACAATGATGGATCTGGACCAAACTTGGTATGAATACTCAATATGCCCAAATGTGAACACTGGTGGAGTTTGGGGAAAATGGACCTTGACATTTGGGAGTTGTAGTTGTTGGGATTTATAGTTCACCTACAATCAAAGATCATTCTAAGCTCAGCCCAAAATGGATCTGCATCAAACTTGGCACACTACCTGCATAGCCAACATTGCATACTGATGGGGTTGGGGTAGTTGTTTTTGAATTCTGGGAGTTGTAGTTCACCAGCACTCAGAGAGCATTCTGTACCAAACTGGTGATGGAACTAGTAAACTTGCCATACAGAACTTGTCTCAGAAACAGCCTTCCCTTTGGCTGAGAGGCCAGCTGAGAGGCCAGCCAATCACAACTGAGGGGGGCTTTTGGTGGCAGGATTCGCTGTCTATTTCCAAAAAGGTAAAGAAGGTCAGGCAGAGAGATCTTCGGCCTTCTCTGCCAAAGGGGCACCTTAGACCATCAGAAATATGTGTTTGGCAACTCCTCCAGGTTGAGAAACACTGATTTAGGTGGACACCTCAGATTCTTAGGTCTATATTTAAAGATTATCAAATCTGAAGAAATAGTCATATATAAGTAGGAATTTCTAGGTCTAACCTCATCAGATGTATAATGTTGATTGTTTTTCCAAAGTAAAGGTGTCAAAACATTGTTTTCACACTTCATACTTCCCTCCACTTCTTCCAGTACATGACCTGAATGAAGACTGGAAAGGTATCATATGAAGGAGTAGGGTTTCTATTGACTTGCGTATGTAGGGCTGATTTCTAGCTGGTGGTCAGTGCTCATTCGGAAGTCATTGTTGAGCTCTAGAATTGATGATTCAAGCAATTGACACAATTTGTTTCAAGCATCCTTTTCCACAAAGCAGAGCATGTTTAAATTCTTAGCATACTTGTGAATTGAGAGCAGTGAATCACATTTGAAGATGACTGAAATGAAGATGATGAGAAACCATCTTCCGCCCATTAATCCAGTCAATTATCGATCTTCTATTTAAAAGAAATGGATGTGAAGAAAAAAAATCTTTTTTACCATTATATCCATTTGTTGTTTTACAGCAGTCATTTTTTCAGCTGGGTCAGATTGTTTTGAATTAGCCCAAGTGAAAAAGTAATAGAACAATTCTTAATTTTTGAAGCATTTCTGAGGTGTTGCTAGGAGTAACTACATCAAATGAGGTCATATGGTTGTTTGCCAGGAAAAAGGCATTTTGGTGTATAGGCAGGCACCCTAGTGTCACATGAAGAACTTTTTATTCTCCTAAGCCTTTCAAATAGTGTATATATTTAGTTTGAGACTCTAAGGGTGCATTATGTTGTAGAATTAATGCACTTTGACAACACTGTAACTGTCATGGCTCAACGCTATGGAATTGTGGGTATTGTAGTTTTATAAGGGCTTAAGTCTTCTTTGTCAAAGACTGCTGGTGCCTCAACAAATTACAACTCCCAGGATTCCATAGCATTGAGCCATGACAATTAAAGTGGTATCAAACTGCATTAATTCTACAGTCGAGATGCACACTAAATTGAAAATCTGTGTGAGTTTATTTGTTCTATGGTATCTTTTAAGGTTGTGTTTATTTATCAGTCATCTAGAGAAGTTGTGTTATGGGGCATTTATATAAATCCAGTGAATAATTCAGTCCCGAAGCCCCCTAAATAATGTAGGTTATGTTGTATTTCAAATAAGAAATTTGTTTTATTTATTTAAAACGTTTAATCCCGATTTTCTCACCTCTGTAGAGGGACTCAGACCAGCTTGTTTGTGTGTACATTAGGATATTTGCATACATGTATATGAGGGCCAGCACGTCTTGGGGTGTCAATTTAAAAAAGAGTAAACTTCCAGCAGATGTCCCCTGTCCATCTTGCAGATTTCTAAGATCTACTACAAATGCAGGTGTCAGAACAGTGGGAGACCATTTATCAGGACTGACAGGCCTGTGTTTGAACTTGCTTTCAGGTCCTGTTATTTGCCCCACATTTTGACACTGTTCGGAAGTGCCCTATAAAGGAACTTCAGAATATCCTGTAATGTCAAAATATATCATTTAAAACTAAACTTAGGATTGTCCATGCCACAATATTTCCCCATTTCTCTGTATGGTTGTGAAAGCTGAAGAGTGAAGAAAGTTGATAGCAAGAAAAATCATCTCGTTTGAAATGAGGTGCTGGAGAAGAGTTTTACAAAGGTAACACAGACTTCCAAAAGAGACAAATAAATGGATCCTGAAGCAAATCAAGCCAGAACTTTCCATAGAAGCCAAGATAACTAAAACTGAAACTGTCATACTTTGAATATATCATGGGAATTGCTAGAAAAGACAATATTTAGTAACACAGAAGGGAGTAAGAAAAGAGCAATTCTGCATTTCAGGTGAATTGATTCAACCAAAAATGCCATGGTCCTGAGTTTGTAAGATGTGACCAGGGCCGTTGATGTTAGGGTGACTTGGAGGTCTTTCATTAATGGGATCACCAAAACTCAAAGTCAACTTCTTTGGATTGTTCATTGGGGATAGTGTTTTTATTGCATTTTGTTGTTGTGATGTGATTCCAATACCCATAGGATTTTCGTGCCAATAATTGTTCATAGAGGGTTTCCCATTGTCCCTCTTTAATGATCAGAGCTTTACTACTTGTGTTCTTAAATGGACACAGAGTTGGACATGAATATTCAACTTGTGGCATAATTCAATGTTAACAGTTAGCTTTGGGATAGTGGCAATCTAATAAGGAGGACTGCTGCCCCTCAGAGGATATAAATGTGAGCTCAATGTTACTGAACTCATACTGGTGGCATTTTTCCTTCCCGGAAGAGAAAGATCTCATTCTTGGTAGTGGAACAGTCCCCAACAACTGATTGGGAGGGAAGGAAGAAAGGTCCTAATTTGCAATAAAATTGCACGGAGAGTCTGAGCAGCGATTGAGAGAGTCTGTGTCACAGCCAAAACGGCACACGCAAACATTTCAGGGTAGCAGCTGAGGTTTTGTTCCACTGCCAGTGTGAACACACGCAGCAGCCATTGAGAAGCTGCTTTTTCATTTCCTTTCTTTCCCCAAAGAACCTCTGATAGCTTTCCAGAAACATTTTGCACAAGTTTTTTTGTCTGCAAATCAATTAAGCAAGGAATGAATGGGCTGGATTGGCTGAGTTATTCACTTCCTCAATCCTTCAGCAATTATAAATCTTAACCACCACCTATTATGATGAATCTAATAACATTTTTAAATCAGGTTTCCTAGTAGGGGAGAACATCAGGTTCTCATTCTGTGCTGCATCTTCCTGTTTCTTTGCTTTCAATACAGAATGTATTCTTATTTACATCCTTTGTCCTTGCTCCCTCTTTCTTCTCCACTTTAAAAACAGCCCTTTGTCTCCAGCCTCCTTTCATAGGAAGCCCCAGCCAAGTGTAAATAACTGAATGACTTTAGATTTAAGTTTGGTTTAGTGTTCTACCACTGTGTAATTGTTTTTCATGGTTAGACTCAACAAGTTCTCCCAGTTCATTAAATGTTGTTTGTTGTGTTGTTAACAGCCATCATATTGACTTCAATTTATGATAACCTTATGGATAAAAGACCTCCAACCTTCCCTAAGTAAGTAAATTCTCCATCTTCTTTAAAGATGGAACACCATGCAAAGAAGATTATTCCACATGCGGATTTCCCCTTACTTTACCCCCCTTTCCCCCAGCTTCATCTGATGAAGTCCTAGAACTCATTGTCTTTTCACAATATCCATAGGACTCTTGTCTAACACCTCATTTCAAATGAGTTGATTTTTTCTTATCAGCCATCTTCACTGTCCAGGTTTCACAGTCTTACATAGAAAATAGGAAATACAATGGTATGGGTAATCCTAAGATTAGTATTCATTAATATATCTTTACGCTTCAGGATCTTGTCTAGATCATTAAATACATTTTATTAAAAGCAGCAAGGTTTTCCTGAAAGCTAACAGAGAAATAACCATGCCCCTTAGATGCTCTTCTCTCAGCAGGGAAGATTGCCAACACTCTTGGCATCTCCAGATGCATAAAACCACTGCCCAAAATATTTATCATGGATATAAGCTTTAGTAGTATGTTATATATCACTTCATCAGCTTTGTGGAAAGCTTTAAACCATTAATTGGTTTGGTTTGATTGATTGATTTATCAATTGACGGACTGAAGTTAGCATTATGCCCTATTCTATAATGGCAAAAAATGGCCAACAATGGTACATTTTTGATATTTCAGGAAGGGGATAAATGCTATCTAAACAGCTTTCTTCAAATATTATCTTTAAGATTGTTGGATAACATAATTTTAGTCCCTTCTGTCACATTTTCCCATTTCTCTGATTCTGTAGTTCTGCCAAAATTTTTCATCCATTTAACCATACATTCTTTAATTACTTATTTTTATTTTTATATTTAAATTTTCAATAAAAACTCAGTTTTGCAAATAAATGTGAATTATTTGTACATAATTCTCACTCAAAACCTCTTTTGTTCAATTTCAAATATTTGAAATCAATTTTATATCTTTTCCACAATTATCTGTACCAGTATCAAGTCGTATTCCACACCTCTGCTATCAGCTCTTCCCTTATGTGAAATTTAGATTGGACATTTTTCTATTTCAATATATCTTGATATGTTAGCAATTTTTGATCATTCTTAATCATATGTAAAACAATTAGCATCAGTCTAGACTATATCTGATTATTTCCCTCAGTTTTTAATACATTTTCCTAGTTTTCCATAATGTGGGTGATGGCTACCAGTGGTATTGACGCTGGAAGCAAAGGACAGTGTTCTGAAGTTCTCCAACATGACTAATTAAGAGAGTGTCATATGACAGCAGAGACAATAACAAGGCATAGCATCAGCACATAATGTAGGTAGGCTAGGACTTGTGAATATGGCTGCCAGTTGCTGAAGCACCTTTTCCTCTTAATTCAAGCAATGGTTGGCCAACCATGTTTATCGGTAGTTCCCAAATTGTCATCCACAAGGTGTGTTCAATTCCAGATTTACCATTATGCTTAGGTGTGCATGTATAAGATTTCCCTATGGAATTGTGTATTTCTGGCACCTGATAGGGAGGCATTCACATTCAGTTCAAAGTTGTGAAAGTTGTGTACCTAGGTACATGACAATACACATGTAGACAGCAGTATGGTTGGGCAACATTGCCACTTAATACTAGGGTGGCATAGCACATGTGGATATTTACAATGTGCAGTTTCCATGTAGGATCTGGTTCCTTACCTTTTTCTTCATGTCCTCCTAGGAAATGTTGGGGGGGGGGGGTTCACTCCCTGCTCTCCCTCCAATGCTGTCCAAAGGCATACTAAATCCCCAGGAGGTCTTTAAGGCAATGTGATCCATATTTTTGCCATCAGGTCATTTTAGTTTCAAGAAAGGTCATATTGGAATTGGAAGTTGACTTCCAGGTTATTTTCTGTTTCTAAGAAAGGTCTCTTCCAGGTCTAAAACAACCTGGGGGTAAAAATGTAGCAAAATTGTTCCCATACGTTCAGGAATATTTGAGTGAATTTAGGAACAAAAAAACCTCAAAACTTTGTTTTACTCACTTGGATGTTCCAGGGGCCTCAAAACTCTCCTTGAGGCCACATAAAGCCCAAATGCTATACTTCAACACCCTACGATATACTGATTCTACTCTTGTGATTCCTGTAAGCATACTTCTATTTCATATCCCTGTTAAACGATGAGAAGCACATCACTGCCATATTTAGCTGTAACCTTCAGGTGTTCTTTTAGTGTGTATCCCCTGATGTAAGAAGCAGTGGTGATGCTAGCTGCCATGTTCGTGGCCACTGAATCAATTCAATTGGCTTTAAAGGAGCTATCCATGGTAGGAAATCAGCAACATGTAGAACCTTTTTAAAAGCCTGGATTAATACGTTGATGGAATTCATTGCCCTACTGACAAGGCAGCCATCACTAGTGAAGCAGAAGAAAAAAATATGTGTCTGCTAGCTTTGCCCATCCACCCCATCCTCATTGCCTTCTAACTACGGGGGGGGGGGGGGGGGTATCTGTTATAGCAAGGCTCCTGCATGTATAGAGGTTCTCCATATAATTCAGAACTGGAAAATTAAGGTGGTAAATTGTGCAGACAGCCTTCATGGACACAGGCGACAGTTCCCTATTGCCAACAGTCACGGTCTACAAGTGGAGAACAATGAAAACGGTGACCAAGAATGTTCTCCATTGTTTTGTGCAGAAGCTATGCATCTCAGAATGCCTGGAGAGGGCTTGTGAATATGGAGCACTGAACTGCATAATATATTGTGCTTTCACTCTTGGGCCCTGTCAGGCCAGAATGGAGGATTTTAAGAAGCCAGGCATGATTTTCAGAAACCACTTACTTCCAGCTCCCCAAACAGGCCTTTTCTTTCTGAAACAGCTCTCGGGGAGAGGGGATATTTTAATATGAATTTTGGTTGAATGTCTGAATGTCTGCATTAAATAATAAATGCTTACTGAAGCCCCAGTCCTACCATTAGGCAAACTGATGACATGAATGAGTAGCAACAGAAATTATGAATTATATTGATCATTGATATATTCTTATCATGAGGGAGCAGGAAAAACAAATGTGGGATTTACTAGGCTTAGTTGTCCAATATTTTGGCTAATCTGACCAGTTTATTATTTACTTACTTAATTACTTACTTACTTACTTCATTTATAGCCTACCTTTTTCACCCCACAGGGTACTCAAAGCATCTTACAGGTTCTGGCAAAAATTCAATGCTGCATATGAACATAAGAATAAAAATATACCCCTTCCAATTATAAAACAGTTAAAACCCATGAGCAAATAAAACACATAGAATAAAAAACTGATTAAAACATTTATTTATTTATTTCATCTCAAAAGCATTGCATAAATTAGTATAAAACTGATAAAAATAGAAGGAGAGCAGGCAGCTAAATATCTTTTTATCAAAAATGGGCAACAGCAATGGCATTGTCTGTAGCATCCAACAATTCTTCTTCTGTATATGGTGACCAAGGGTTTGGATAAAGCGTGTATGAGTTTTATTTTATTGTTATGTATTACTGTTGTTATTGTTTTTTACTGATGTACTGTGGGCTCGGCCTCATGTAAGCCGCACCGAGTCCCTTGGGAGATGGTAGCGGGGTATAAATAAAGTTTTATTATTATTATATTATTATGAGGCAGGCCATAATGGACAAGCATACAAATGCAGAGTTGTCTCTTCTGCTCCACATCACTCAAGGTGTGGGATTCTTTTAGGGAGTGACATTTTGCCAGGTTGTCTTTTGATCTGCCCACTCCACTTCTGAGCCTGTTCAGGGACTTCCAAGTTGCCCATTCTCGGTTTGCCCCTGGAGTGTAATATATATACTTATATATAATTTATATAACATATAAAGTGCTTTATTCCATTAATTCATAATCCTTGTCCAGACTGTGTCGAAATCCATAATGTCTTTTCCTCCAAACGCCTGCATACAGAGCCAGGTCTTTAGCTTTTTTCTGAATACCAGAAGACATGGGCCCTGTCCGATGTCACTGGAGATGGGGTTCCACAGCTGAGGGGCTGCAACTGGGAAGACCCTGTCTCTTGTACCCACCAATCGTGCTTGCGAAGAGGGTGGACCAAGAGCAGGGCCTCTCCAGCAGACCTACTTATTTATTTATTTTATGATTTTTAAATTTTCCATTACAACTTATACTACCTATACCTCTACTACACACCTTTTATCTACATATACATGTTTTATTTCTTTATTATTCTTATTTTCTGCCCCCTTCACCTGGACCAACCTATTCATGTTGTTTCACAAGTCCAAAATTTCATTGCTTCTGTTGCCAGCTTATACCCCTTTCCCTCACTAAAAATATACTCAATACATTTTCCCCATATTTTCCAAAAATCTGTTTGTTTCCATAATTCATTTTTAATTTGAATATTGCAATTTAGCTTATCATTAATAGCTATATTCCAAATTTCCCTGTGCCACTCTTCTAATTGAATTTCCTTTTTTCTTTTCAGTTTTTTTTTGCTGTTAGCAACTCTGCTGCTGTTATCAAAGTAGAAACCAATTCTTTCTCCTCTTGTGAGGAAATTGCATTGTCATGCATAAGTAATAATGCTAATTTTGGTGTAATCTCTATCTTTATTTTTATTACTGCTCTTATTTCTTTAAATATCATTTCCCAAAATTTTGTATAATTTTACATGACCACCACATATGAAGATATGTCCCTATTTTCTGACAGCCTCTCCAACACTGATTAGAGTATTTTTTTTCCCAATCTGATTTAGTCTAATGTTAGATACCACCTTAAATCTTAAAGCTCTAGTTGGTGCATAAGTTATTTGTATTTGGCCAAGTAATGCTGTATGCCATTTGCTGTTCCTCCTCAGTTAAAAAAAAACATCTTTGATCCAGCTTGTTTTGATGAGTAAAGAGTGCTTCTGCTCAGTATGAAGTACCTTTAAATATAGTAGTGAGAATGTTACTTCTTGGAGAGGCAACCAACAGAAACAAATTCATTGAATATACAGTGAGCTTAAGAGCAAAGTCAATAAGACATGTGTCTCACAGTCTTTTCAGGAAGCTTCCATCCTTAAACTTCTACAATCTTCCCAACTGATTTCCTTATGGCTGCGATTTGATCCCATTGATGTCAAGCTTTCAAAATACTGCTGTGAAACAAAGTAATCATTGCTCATGTGCAGCAGACCATTAGGAAAATAATATGTTTACACTCTGGGGGGAATCAGTCTCACTTTAATTTTTTCTCTGTTTTTCTTTACTCCCTCTTATTTAAACTCAGAGAACAGCCAAACCCACACTCACCTCCTCCCCTCAGCTGAGTGACCACATTCTAAACATAACATAGCACACCATAAACTGTTTGAATTAATCCCCTTAGAAAAACTGTTGCATCCTCTGTGCTGCCTCAAAGCATACAAATACACACACACACACCTCACATGGGAAAGTTCCAGTGTGGAAGTATCAGTTAGCACCACAAGACCAGCTCAATGACAAGTCACTTTGTTGTGAATGAAAAATGGGTACTATTGACTTCGGAAACCCATTGATGTGGAGGTTGCCCGTGCTTTTGCTGGCTAACATCTGGACTGAATTAGACACTAAGTCCAACACTTTGGCTAGTATTTACAGACATGGCAAGTGCTGGCAAACTACCAATGTGACTTGGGTGATCGCCTACCTCATTTTGATAAAATCCACTGGTATTGACTCTACATGTTTAATCAATCTACATGATTAGTAAGAACATGTATTCATTAATTTCTAACTCTCTACATGTTTAATCAATCTACATGATTAGCAAAGACATGTATTCATTGATTTCTAACTCTCTATTTGCTCTGTTTTCAGGGTTTGGTGCTTTGAATGTGCATATCTATATAAATAAAAATGTAATGTTCATTTGTAGGATTAACATAACTCAAAAACTACTGGACGAATTGCCACCAAATTTGGCCACAAGACACCTATTAACCCAAGGAGTGACCATCACTAAAAAAATGATTTTGTCATTTGGGAGTTGTAGTTGCTGGGATTTATAGTTCACCTAAAATCAAAGAGCATTCTGAACTCCACCAATGATGGAATTGAACCAAACGTGGCACACAAAACTCCCATGATGAACAGAAAACACTAGAAGGGATTGGTGGGCATTGACCTTGAATTTAGAAGTTGTAGCTCACCAACATCCAGAGGGCACTGTGGACTTAAACAATGATGGATCTGGACCAAACTTGGCACAAATATTCCATATGCCAAAATATGCACACAGATGGAGTTTGGGGAAAATAGACCTTGATATTTGGGAGTTGTAGTTAATGAGATTAATAGTTCACCTACAATCAAAGAGCATTCTGAACCCCACCAAGGACAGAATTGGGGCTCCCAACTCCCAAATGACAAAATCAAAAACAATTGAGTGAAAAACATACATTGGGTTGTTAGGTGTATGCTGTCCAAATTTGGTGTCAATTCGCCCAGTGATTTTTGAGTTCTGTTAATCCCACAAACGAACATTACATTTTTATTTATATAGATATATAATTTATATAACATATAAAGTGCTTTATTCCATTAATTCATAATCCTTGTTCAGATTGTGTTGAAATCCAAGTCAGCCATAGCAGAGCACCTGATGAACCAACCTGGACACAGCATATTATTTGAGAACACAGAAGTGCTGGACCACTCTCACAACCACCATGTCAGACTACACAGAGAAGCCATTGAAATCCATAAGCATGTGGACATGAAAATGAACAAAATCTGGCTACCAGTATTAAAAAATTCTAAAATTACAACAACAAAACAACAGTGGGGGAAAAATCAGGGACAGCTAATCACCTCTCGACAAAAGATTCCCCCAGGCACTAACAAGCCACACCAAAAAACTGCCAGGCCATCAAATGCTAATCAAGGTGGTCAGTTGAAACATTCGCACTTGCCTCAAGCAGACAAGGCTTCTTTGTCTCACCCTGGTCATTCCACAGATATATAAACCCAATTTTCCTAGATCCAACAGACCTCACAACCTGTGAGGATGCTTGCCATAGATGCAGGCGAAACATCAGGAGAGAATGCCTCTAGAACATGGCCATATAGCCCAAAAAAAACCTACAACAACCAGTGATTCTGCCCATAAAAGCCTTTGACAAGTAATTCCCTTGGTTCCTGTGGGTTCAGTAGATGGCTCTGTGTTCTAATATTACAACAGGACGAGGAAAACCTATTTTTCCACTAATATCCAGTGTGGCATAATTGTTTGAGTATTGGGCTAGGTTTCCAAGAGTCCAGGGTTCAAATTCCTCATTAGCCATGAAACTCACTGGGTGATTTTGGTTAAGTGACATTATCTCAGCCTTAGAAAACCCTTTTTGAATAAATCCTGCCAAGCATCTGCCAAGAAAACTCTTGTGAGTTTCACTTTATGGTCCCCATAGGTCGGAAAGGACTTGAAGGCACACAATAACTTCAGATTTTTACACTTCTAACATGTCTTCCCTTTCTTGCTTACTTTTTTTTATAAGTAAGCAGCCCCTGGTAATATAATCTCTCTTTCATAAGACATTTTTCATAGGACAGTTGCTATCGACAAGACCAGTCCCATTAAGCAAGATGCCTCTGATCAGGGCATTTGAAGGGCAGTATGTTTCCAGGAATTTATGGCCATATTTCTACCTATACAAGGAACAAAATGTCTTGGGCTAAGTCTAGCCATCAGTGATGACTGTTTGGGCAATGTGTATACATTGGCTCAAGTCCACCACAGACCCATTCATGGACCAATAGCCATGCTAATCTGGAATGTGCCTTGCAAAACTCTGTCCACGACGTGTGTTTGCATAGCAAGACATATTCCTCCTAATGCGACCTATGTAATAGGTGGTCTGTGGCTGGAATGCAGATGTGAAAAGCAGATGTGGAGACGGCACCTGAACAAGGCAGCATGTGTGACAGCAGGGGCCTGGGAAAGAAGCCGTGTAATGAGTGTGTTAAGATGTTTTAATAAAGAAGTTACCTATTGTAAATAAATCCATATGTCTTATAATCCATAGCTTCGTTTCTTCTAAGGCATCTGGTACCACGGAGGGATTTAGAAGTTAAGCATTAATGCTATAGGCTTATTACCTTTAAAGAGAAAGTTGGGTGGAAATTAATGGCTCCTTTTAAATTAAAGTCCCGAGGAAGGACCGTTGGTTCCTCTATTAAAAAAAGAAAAGCATTTCTTCCCAAGGAAGCTGAACTCACCCCCAAGAAGGCAATTAACAGGGAACAAGCAGATTTCCACATGTACATGCCAATCATTTGCCTCAATAGGGAGGTATATTATGGATGGTTATGTTCAGGCAAATGTTCCTGTCACTAATTCTTAGTATCTCACCATACTGTCAAGTAGCTTAAGGGGGTGTGTACTATTCTCCTCCTAAACCTGCTTTTTGTCCTCACAATAACTAATCCGAGGTTGGATAGCTTAAGAGAGTCTGACTGGGCCAAGTGAATTGACCGGTTGAGAATAAATCTGGATTTGAACCTTGGTCTTGCCAGTCAGATTTAGACTTCCATGAGAGAAAATGTGATGTAAAGACTGAGGTCTCTTTTACATGACATTATTATAACATTTTGATACCACTTTATGTGCCACTTCTCTATTTTATGGACTATTAGGATCTGTAGTTTTATAAGGATAATTTAATAGGGTGTAGCCATGGCGGTTAAAATAATATCAAACACTGAACTATCTCTCAGTTTTCTTACAAGGGTTTGTGTAATGGGTTGGACAAAGCCATAACTATGTGTTGATTAACTTTACTGAAATCCAGGGAACATAATAATAATAATAATAATAATAATAATAATAATAATACACTTGATTTGTATTCTGCTCTTCTCCCCTAGAGGACTCAGCGGATTACAGCACTTACATACATAGGCAAACATTCAATGTCTTTACAATCAGATACAATGAGACACACAAACACCAACAAAGTCTTCTCCTTTCATTTCTGCGGTGCTCCTCTCTGGCTCTGGAGAGGTGCTTTTCTCCATATTCAAGCTGAGGAGCCTGCGTTGTCACCTCCTGGTTGTGTTGCTTGGAGCGTCACTTGCCTTTTTCCTGATGAAGTGGTACCTATTTATCTACTCACATTTACATGCTTTTGAATCACTAGGTTGGCAAGAGCTGGAGTTGACAGACGGGAGCTCACCCCGTCTCACGGATTCGAACTGCCAACCTTCAGATCAGCAATTCAGCAACACAAGGCTTCTTCTTTGGAGGCTTTTAAGCAGAGGCTGGATGACCATCTGTTGGGGGTGCTTTGAATGTGATTTTCCTGCTTCTTGGCAGGGGGTTGAACTGGCTGACCAATGAAGTCTCTTCCAACTCTATGCTTTTATGATTGTATATGTGTTTAACCCATTGCACCACCATGACTCCTTGCAGAAATGCTGCTGTTTTATTCATTGTATCACTGCATTATTTTTATTTAAAGAGGGGTCTTTTAAAGCAGCAGTATTCTTTAAATTGAGTCTAGATACCTAAGGGGGAAGGGCATCCTAAAAAAGCAACTCATAAATCAGATTCCCATTAAATATATTTTGTAGGACTTTTTGTGCACTTCTAAATGAGAAAGATCTTCAAGATGCTACAAGGAAGATCTGCAATGATTTTAAGCACCATACATTAAAATACAGCATTGAATATGATCACATTTTTTCTAAATTATCTTTCAGTTTATAACTTTGGATTGCTTTATAGCACAACATTATGATCTTTTAGTGGTTCCAAATGAACCAGAAATTATGAGAAAACATAATTTTTATTTTCCATCTAATGCGGGGAAAACACACAATTTCTTTCTCTCTGTATTTGAATGTTGCATTGAATAGATATAGATATAATTACATATATTGGATCAAGTACCTCAACTTCACCCATATATCACTGTGTATGTTGGATTTTAAAAGCCTTTTAATTTAATCTTTCAAACTCTAAAATTTAAAATCTATTAAATGTGAAATTGTCATAATGTGAATTTTTTGGTCTGTTTAATTGTCTGAATGTCTCCTCTCAGCCTTCTCTTCTTCAGACTAAACATGTGCAGCTCTTTTAGCTGCTCCTCATAAGGCTTGTTCTCCAGACACTTGATCGTTTTTGTTGCCGTCCTCTGAACACATTCCAACTTGTCAATATCTCTCTTTAATTGTGGTGCCCAGAGTTGGACACAATATTCCAGGTGTGGTCTGATCAAGGCAGAAAAGAGAGGTAGCATGACTTCCCTGGATCTAGACACTATACTGCTATTGATGCAGGCCAAAATCCCATTGGCTTTTTTTGCCATCGCATCACATTGTTGGCTCAGGTTTAACTTGTTGTTCACGTACTGCTCTTGAGCCACACGTCCCCCATTCTGTATCTTTGCATTTGATTTTTTCTGCCTAAGTGGAGTATCTTGCATTTGTCACTGTTGAACTTCATATTGTTAATTTTGCCTATCTCTCTAATCTGTTAAGATCATTTTGAATTCTGCTCCTGTCTTCTGGAGTATTGTTATCCCTCCTAATTTGGTGTCGTCTGCACCAAATTCAAATGAGCTATCCAGGTTCTTGAACCTATTATGGGTTTAGTACCTTGGATAGCTCCTTTAGAGTTCCAATTCAAGTCCAGAGTGGATTGACTATCCAATTGACATGAAAGCCAATAGCTGTCACTCTATATTTTCAAGAGTAACTTAAGTTGGGTTTTCAAAATGAAAATAAAGAGAAGTTCTAAATCAGAAATTAGATCCATCTTATTTTGCTGTTTATAGATGAGGGCTTAGAAACTGGAGCAGTGCTGAAAAAAGTAAGATATGACAAACTGGAAGGTGAGGACCAAGGTTCAGGAAGAAGGCCTCTCTAATGAGCCTGTGACACTTTGATGCAAGGATGTAAGGTAAAGCTTTTCAACAGATATAGCTTTTCCTGATATCGTTAGAGCTCAATCTCTAGGGATAATAATCTTCCTTTATTCCTTTCTTAGATTTGTTATTATTAAGCCACAATAGACACTTCTGAGGTTTAAATTTAATAACTCTAAATAGCTCTTACAGGAGAAAACCTGAATACAGTCATTCAGTACAAGGGAGAAGTGATAATTAAAAATAAATAGATCAGCAATTGGAAGATACTTCAATTAAAGCTAAGGGATAAGAAGATGACTCGACAGTCACATTTCAGATTTCAATCAGATCTGCCTGGGAATAGAGGCAAGATCTCCAGATTTTAAGCATCATATTAAAAATTAGAGCAATGAACATCTTGCATTTCAACCTTGTTTTATCTTCACAGAACAGCTAGTGATGATGCTGTTATCTAATTTTCAACAGATGCTTCTCTTAAATTTTCAACAGAGCTCTTTCCCACTACAGCCATCAAGCCAGATTTGAGGCAGCCTACATTATTCATTATAGGCATATGCAGAAAGAGAACATGACAGTTGCATATACCAAAGCCTGAAAAGGAAAGGAGGAACAGAAGGAAGGGACAATTATTATTTAATGCCCCTCACCCCTAAAACCACAATTTTAAATCAGAGCTTCACAGACCATACAACTCTCAGCTCTTGTCCTGTTTGTCCATTTGGGCAAATCCAATATGTGCCCAAAACGGTTTGTCCTCTGATCATGTGCTCCATCACATAGGAACAGAGCTTAGAAAAGTTACTATTATGACCTGTAGCTCCCTGAAAGGGAATCTGGGAAGTTTATGTGATCTACAGCCCCAAAATAATAATAATAATAATAATAATAATAATAATAATAATAATACTTTATTTATACCCCACTACCATCTCCCCAAGGGACTCGGTGCAGCTTATATGAGGATGAGCCCACAGCACATCAGTACAAGCAATAACAGACACAATACAAAGCAATTAAAATAAATCTCATACACAACTAGCATAAACATTAAACAAGGTACAGTACACATTTAAAATCTATGGCAGGGCCAAATGTAATTGAGTTTTAAAAATAATGCTGGGCATGAGCAAGATAGAGGAAGAGGGGCGTTGGTGGAAATGTACAAGCAGTCCTAAATCAGTATAAAGTGCAAAATATTAACTTATCCAAGCTTTACAAATAGATCATTCCATTTTGATGCTGGTAAAAATGAAATACAGGTTATTCATTCTCTATCACTGTCCACATGATGCCTTCTGATCAGAAAAAAATATTATTGTTGGAAGTTAATGTTTACATAATATAAATGCAACATGAAAGTAAGATAACTTAAAGGAAGGTCCTTTGTTCTTTTTTCCAGTAGTTAGACATGACTACAATTGCTTGTGTAGCTAAAATGTACCATCCATCCATAGCAGTAGTTTCCAGACTGTAGTACGTGGACTACCAGTGGTCCCCAAGAACTAAAATATGGTCCGCGGCCTCACCATTACTACACCACTGCAATAAGAACAACTGGTCTCACGAAACCCTCTTATAGTGCTGAGGTAATGGGGATGTTGGGAGGCGAGAGGCTGACTACCCATGAAAGGCACAACAGAAAACCTCCTGACTGCTGCTTCTCATCCTCCTAGAAGTGGAGGCGCCTTGCTGTCTTCAGTTTTAGGCCTGTTCCTTGCATTATTTGGGATGCTGATTCAGAAAATTGCATTTTGGTTTTCTGTGGCTGAGCAGGTGGTGACTACTGGATTGCATTTGTTCTTTATCAGAAACCAGAGTAGATGTGGTCTATCCAATGCAATTTTATGAATCAGCACTCCAAATAACCAAATCCAAACCTGATTTGTAATCCTTTTGGTACTAATATTGGAGAGGGTCCCTGGTCAAAGTGGTCCCTGATCAAGTGGTTCCTTGTCAAAAAAAAAGGTTGGTAACCACTAAACCACAGGAAGGAAATGTCAGCAGATCCCAAAATTCACTTTACTTTTCTTGGCATGAGAGTGAGTACATATCAAATTGGGGGAGGGAAGCAAAACCCGCTTTGTATTGCAGAGGAATAAGACACAAAACATCAAATATTCCAACGAGAAATCCTCAGAGGGATTTATCTGAAGTCCCATTCAATAAACTCAATATAGCCTTTCTGAACTGGGAAAAATCCTATTTACTTTCAATCTATCTGCCAAAAGATTTCACCCAAAAAGATTATATTTCACTCTCTTTCTTACATTTACTGTTACGTTGGATTAGTCAATCAGGGCATGTTATGAGCATTGTTCTGAATTTATTTTCATAGGTTTTTCTCACATTAATCAATACTAATGTGAAATGGATTGTGGAGTATTTTGCAACATTACATTATGGCATTATCATAACTCTGAAGTGTTATGTGCAATCCCAGGAATACATTCAATAATTTTCCGCCAGTAAATTCACAATAGTAGCAGCAAAAATTATTGACATAAATTATATTTCTGCTTTTTAAAAAAGGACCTAAATACAATTCTCATGACATCCAGTGTATCTTAGTAGTTTAACCATTAAACCATGACTCTGAAGAATAGGGTTAAATCTCTGCTTGACCATGGAAACCCGGTGGAATCCCCATTGAAACCTTGAGGTAGTAAAGCACTCTTAGCCCCAGAAAACCCCATGATAGGTTCATCATGGGTCACCATAAATTGGAGATTGCTTGAAAACACACAATAATAACTCCCAGAAATTCAGCCAGTTTACCAGCTGTTAGGATTTCTGGGAACTGAAGGTCAAAACATCTAGGGACCCATAGGTTGAAAACCACTGTTTGAGCTAAATTGACTATTTCCCCATAACTCTTGTCTTCCACCTGGAGATAACCCATGGAAATTGGAGACTTAGGGGCTGGCCCTAAGATCTGGAAACCCTAGGTTTGTACTACACACTGAAGTGGTCATGTGATTATCAACTGAACACATAGAATCATAGAATCATTGAACTGGAAGAGACATCATGGGCTATCCAGTCCAACCCCCTGTAAGAAACAGTAAATGTAAGAAACTTTACACAATTAAATGCTGGATCCATATATAAAACTTGCATTGCCATATAACTGATTCTCAATCTTTCCTGATGTACTGAATTCAGGTATAATACATTTGGCTCTTAAGCAAATTTAAAAATACATTACATGGAATCGGCACCTGTGATTTCACCTAACTCCATACTGACAAAAAGGTATGTCCTCTCTAGGAATTTTCTAGGTTCTCCAGGTGATTATATGATATGCTTCCACCAGAGTTTCTCTAGGAATTGTTGAGGTCCTCCAAGTTGACTCTATGGCAACTCCACAAAATTGCTCATTCTGATAGCATTTGCTATTATCCATTGTTTCCTGTTTCTACTGTAAGTTTAGGAATATATCCCCATTAATATGGAGAGGCATATGGTATAGCTTATTTTTACTTGAGACACCTTGGATTATTCTATGTTTATTTTGTAACTACATCACAAAAAACAATTTTCAATGAAATTTATCAGAGCAACAGAGGCTGACTCCAAGAGCATTATGTATGCTTGGTACAGAGAGGTGGTCATTATGATAATGACAATTTCATAAGTATTTGTTTGTGTGTGTGTGTTTTAAAAAACAAATTGATAGCTGTATGACTTTGAAAGCTCTCAGAGTACCATGCTCTCATAGCTCTGTGTTGCTCTGTATTCCTTTCAGAGATTTAGCAAGATTATTAACCATCTGAAGTCGTAGTCATGGTTGGCAAGATCTCAAAAAGCTCAGCAAAAGTATGCCTTTGCTTGTTGCTCAAAGATGTAATTCATCCAGGTCTACTTTTTTACACTCCTAATTGCCTTATTATCTTCCTTAGTGCTGTGGTTAGACCTTTTAAACACATTGTTGCCTCCTAGCCTTGGGGAGAAGAAAAGTCTTTTTATAATATGAAGGTCATAAGTCAAACTGACCTCTCAGAAACCGTTCTAATCATGGCCTTCCCTTTGGGCTTTCCTTTCTCACAGGCTCTATTTTTATTTAAGAATTAAGTGAAGCCATCTTTTCCCAGTCTCTTTCCCACTGCTTCCCTCTGTTTTATTTTTTTTTTCTGTATAGTTCACAGTTTTGTGGTGTCATAGGGCCACTTCCTATGTAATGTGTGTGCCTATGAATGTGTGAATATCTCTTGGTGTGTTTACACATATTAAATGAGATTTGTGTTGAAAAGCACAGAGTTAGGAAGCATCCCAAAGCCCATCTAGTCCAAACTGCTTTTAAAGGTGTGTCCAATGAAGGAGAGTCTATCACCTTCCAAAAAACCTTGAATGAATTATTTTCCCCTTCAAAAAAAAGCCTCAAAGATATGTGATATAACACATTATGGAAACATCTATTTCACTTTTAAGACATATAAACTGAGGAGTTTTTTGATGCCCTTATCACATGAGCCAGGTGAAGCATTCTGACAAAGGAAGAGGGGCAGCGGGGCAAATATGTCACCCTGTGAGTCACTCCCTTGCAGCAACACTTTCCCATCATACATGGGAAGTATCACCTGAGTGGCAAGGAACTATGCAGGCCCCAGTGTTGGGAGGGAAGCATCTTATGCGAGGTCTCCATTGGAAGTCCAGCAACATTGTATGATGGGCAGCATGCCCATCCATTGCTCAACTGGTGGGCAAGCATCCTACAATGCTTCCCAAGTCCTGTCTGATTAAGTCCCTAGAGCAGTGATGGGCAACCTTTTGAGCTTGGTGTGTCAAAACATGCCAAAAAACTGAGCATAACTCAGGTGGGGTGTTACTTCAAGAAAAAAACCAATATAACAAAATATATTATTGTAATATATAACTGTATTTAATAAACCAAAAAGCTAATTATTTAACTTACCTGCTTTTTCCTATAATGTCATATATCTCAGCATTTTAGAAAAATGCTGGTGCAGGAGCTGAGGATGAAATGACCTTCTCGGGATGCGGCTCCATTCTTCTGTGTATGTGGCCGCATGCGGTTGCGTGTCATCGAAAATGGCTACGTGTGTCAGTGGTGACACACGTGTCTTAGGTTCACCATCATGGCCCTAGAGCATCAGAGTTGAAAGGAGCTCAAATGTCTTCTATACACATTTATTCATCTTCCCTCAGTTCTTGTGGGTTTTTTCGGGCTATATGGCCATGTTCTAGAGGCATTTCTCCTGACGTTTCGCCTGCATCTATGGCAAGCTTCCTCAGAGGTGAGGTCTGCTGGAGCTGGGAAAAAGGGGGTTTATATATCTGTGGAAAGACCAGGGTGAGACAAAAGGCTTTTGTAAGTGGGCTAGGTGTGAATCTTTTCAATTGACCACCTTGATTAGCCTACAATGGGCTGACTGTGCCTGGAGCAAACTCTTCTTGAAAGGTGATTAGATGTCCCTGCCTGTTTCTCTCTCTGCTGTTTTAATTTTAGAATTTTTTAATACTGGTAGCCAGACTTTGTTCATTTTCATGGTTTCTTCCTTTCTGTTGAAATTGTCCACATGTCCAAATTGTCCACAGAAAGGAAGAAATCATGAAAATGAACAAAGTCTGGCTACCAGTATTAAAAAATTCTAAAATTAAAACAGCAGAGAGAAAAACAGGCAGGGACATCTAATCACCTTTCAAGAAGAGTTTGCTCCAGGCACAGTCAGCCCATTGTATGCTAATCAAGGTGGTCAATTGAAAAGATTCACACCTAGCCCAACTTACAAAAGCCTTTTGTCTCACCCTGGTCTTTCCACAGATATATAAACCCCCTTTTTTCCCAGCTCCAGCAGACCTCACCTCTGAGGAAGCTTGCCATAGATGCAGGCGAAACGTCAGGAGAAATGCCTCTAGAACATGGCCATATAACCCGAAAAAACCCACAAGAACTGAGTGATTCCGGCCATGAAAGCCTTCGACAATACATTTATTCATCTTTTTACTCAAGTCTTTCTTTACTTTAGTAGGTAGCAAATGAGGACAGTCATTTTGTTGCTATTTCTTTTAAGCAGCTTTAAAAGTCCTCTCACCCTATGGAAATCAAACTCCTATCCACCCCCTTAAAAAAAGGAACATTTGCATTAATTATATATTCTACAATGGGATGAACAACATGTATGGCTATTTTCTGGTTTTGTTTTCCAATTTCCATCCATGCTGCCAAATTTTGAGGGGTTTTGTTCTAAGGAGACTTTTGTGGTTTGCACTTGCAATTCAGCACTATGATCTGCCATTCAATGTTGTCACCCTAGTGGAGTGGTTGGGAATGAGACTTGTGGTGAGTTTTGATGGCAAGGCAAATCACTCTCCAGATCCTTTTAAGGTGATTATCCCTGTTTTTACTCAGAAGATATCATCATAATTACCTTATATTTTTGTCTGCAAAAAAAAAAATGTATTGCTCTGAGCAACCTCTCCTTTCTATCCTTTTCTCATCTTTCTACCCACAATTTCCTTTTCAGGTAAATAAACAGGCTTCCTTTTCCACGATCATTCTGTTTTCAAAAAGAGCAAAGGTCTGAATAGCCGAGCTTCATCTCTTTTTGGAAGCTCTAATCACATGGAGAGCTTCCATAGAAACTCCTTCCCAACCACTGGTCTTCACATGAGGGGATCTAGGTTAGAGCACTTCCTTCTCTCATGTTGACTTGGCCTAAATAGAAAAAACTGAACAGGATTAATCTCTATCCCCATTTCTTTTCATACAGTCTGCCAGCATCTGTCTGAACTTTGAAGTACTAGAAACTAAAGCACCAACAATATGGTGTTGGCCTCTTGGTTTGTGGAATCCAACATCTTCTCTTTCATACTTTTCAACATCTGTATGAAACTACTAGGTACACATAATCCTCATTATGCTGCTAATATCCACTTGTCTGTCATTCATATTAGAAACTAGGGGAATATTAACACCCTTTAACTGTTTGATTTGGAATGAATAAATTGCAACTTAATCCAGATGGTCATACAATACTATATTAACCATTGTGCCCTGTGCTCAGATCTATTTGAATCAATATGTTTCTTAGTACAAAATTTAGATAATAATACTCACAGAAGGAAATTGCTTCATGGATCACTGGGGGCGATTCCAGACAGGCCTTTATCCCAGGAGAATCCATGTTTTAAAAGCAATCTTCCTGGGGGCCTGTTTGCACACACCCCAGAAAGCACATGCTTTCTTGGGTTTTGTCCAGATGGTCTTGCAAGCCTGGCCCACAACAACATCTGGAGGCTCTACCACTCTCCTCCAAAGCCCCCAGCCCCCTTTGAAAAGTAAAATAAACTTACCCGGCCTCCATTACAGTGTTGGAGCAGCTCTCCCGGTGCATAGAAATGACGCACCAGGAGAAGGGGGGCGATTTTCCTCCTCCCCCTGCTCTCCTGGCATGTCATTTCTACACACCAGGAGAGCTGTCCAAGACTGTCCAAGACTGTAATGGAGGCTGGGTAAGTTTATTTTACTTTTCAAAGGGGTTTGGGGGCTGTGGGGGAGAGGGGTGGGCATTCCCACAGTTTTCTGGACTAATTTAGTTCCGGAAACTCTCAGAATGGTGTCTAGACTGCTGCCCAAACAGTCTTGGAGGGCACGGAATGAATCCACTATCTAATTAATTCACCACAAACCAGGGTTTGTTGCAGGAGTTACTGCAAAAAAGATCCTGTCTGGATGGGCCCTAGATCTACTTTCTGATGCCCTTGTCATTACCAAAGGAGAAGGAAAGAACCATATATTCTAGAAAATTCAGGTTGAATATATGGAAGCATCTTTTATAAGTCTATTAGTTAATCCTTTACCCCCTTAATTTTACCCACACTATTCATGCCACCGTTACACACTAGGATGTATCATTTCTTTGGCAATTGTGAAACAGCAGAATGCATTAGAAACATTATATACTTTGGCATACTTTTTTAAAGGGAAACAGAAAAATATCTATGCAATTTTGTTATTTAAAGTAAACATGTCTTTAAAATTCATCTTCTTCATCTCAGTCCTCAGACCTTCCCAGACCTCCCTTCAAGAGTTTTCTTAATTACCATATATACTCGAGTATAAGCCAACCCGAATATAAGCCGAGACACCTAATTTTACCACAAAAAACTGGGAAAACTTATTGACTTGAGTATAAGCCAAGGGTGGGAAATGCAGTGGTAAATTTCAAAATAAAAATAGGTTGGTGCTGAAACAAAGCAATGTTAGAGTCAATTGATCCTCTGAAGGGAATCATGGAGAGCCCATGTCCTCAATATTGTATTGCTGTCAAATGGGGTCTGCTATACTTAGAGAAAAACTTAGGCTAGCACTTCCTTGCCTATCAACAAATATTGTTCTCTTTTCTTAGGTTGCATGAATATGAATGGTATGAAAGAATGTATTACTGTTATACTCTACAGAATTTCTTTCACCAAGGGACCCTATTCAAATAGAAAGCATACCGTATACAATAGTGTACAACATCTAGCAGTTACTATTGTGAAAATCTTTGTTGATAGTACTAAGCTGAAATGAAGCCTCTCTGGAGCAAGTGATTGAACAGAACTGATCTCACAGTGTATTTACAAACATACCATCTGCTGAGCAAAGTTGTTCATCTTTCAAAAGTCGTAAAATTCCAACTTTGTGATCTGAAGTGAAAATGGAAGTAGTTGTGGTGGGAAATCTCACACAGATTTAGAGACAGTGGCAAATTAAAAGACTGTGTACTATATTGCTTAGAAGGAGGAGTGCCACTTTCAGTTAAGGAACCTCAAGGGCAATGCCACTGAAAGAACTATGAATACCAAGCAATATATAATACATGTTTCTGAACCAAACTGAACATTACTGGTTGTTACTTTTAAAGTTGAAAATGGATAGACTATTCAAAGGAGTGTTGCATTCCTACAAATTTTTCCAAACCCCAAAATCAACAACAGAGGGCCAGTTCCTTTCCAGTCTGACCCCATCTTTATTGACTGTCCTGCCAGGTTGTTTCATAATTCATTTATGTGGATAAAGGTCCATCTTTCATACTCTGGGTTAGTGTTATAACTTTTTTAAAATGTTTTATGTTATACTAATTAATAGTATATTGCATTTTATGTTTCAGCTTCAATGAATTGCTTTTGGAGGCTTTACCTTGAAATGTAGTTTAAACGTATTTTAAATGAATGAGTGAATAATATAGAAAGACAAGGAGGATGAGTCACACAGGAGTAGACTTAAATTGAATTAGATCACTGACCCATTGCCTAGGGTCTACGTCTTGCTGAGTGCATCCTAAATGCATAATGCAAAGCAAGCTGTTTTAAAAAAGGAAACACATTTTTTTAAAAAACTTTTTTTGGCAGAGCAGTCCTCATTCGGTGAAGCTACAAGGAGATTGTCAATGATGGATACAAAACACCAAACTCAAGATACAGACTGCAAATTGTATATCATCATCTGGGTGATGGTAAAAAGGTAAAGGTTTCCCCTGACATTAAGTCTAGCTGTGTCCGACTTTGGGGGGTGGTGCTCATCTCCATTTCAAGGCCGAAGAGCCGGCGTTGTCCATAGACATCTCCAAGATCATGTGGCCAGTATGACTACATGAAGCACTGTTACCTCCATGCCAAGACATTACATATTGATCTGCTCACATTTGCATGTTTTTGAACTGCTAGGTTGGCAGAAGCTGGGCCTAACAGCAGGAGCTCACCCTGCTCCCCAGATTTGAACCACCAACCTTTCAGTCAGCAAGTGCATCAGCTCAGCAGTTTAACTGGCTGTGTCACCAGAGGGCTCTTGGTAGTTGACCTGAATAAACACTAACAGGCAACTATGTGTGTGTTATGTCTTTATCAGTGGGTCACCCAACACTTCCTCCATCAGAATTACTTCATCAGAGCTCTATACCAGAAGTTTAAAAGGCTGTGCCTTACATATTTTCTACAAAGAAATCCCTTTCTGGTAAAATGCTATCTGCGAATTTTGTGCAAAACAAGTCTTGAACTGCAAATAATCATTCAAAGCTGTACAGTTTTGGAAAATTTGCTCATGGCCAGAAGAAAATTATTAAAATTACTTATTGCTCCCTTTAAGAATGCCTCTTGTATAAAGGTAGAGTTACTCTTGCAATCTGTAATTAATAGAGAATGACACAAATTTTCTGTTTGCTTCTCGTTTACTAAAATTCTTTGATTCACAAGCTTCTCAGTCAAAAAGAAGCATTTTGGCATCACTATGCAAGGGAGAAGCTCAACTTGGCAGTAAGGGTGAACCTTTTGGTAGGAAAGTTACCCCTGTGGATTATATCTTTGTAAAATGTAGATTTGTTGTTGCTGTATGCGTTCACCCTATTTCCAACTTAGAACAACCCTAAGATGAACCTATCATGAGGTTTTCTTTGCAAAATTGATGCAGAGGGGGGTTGCCTTTACCTCCTTCTGAGGCTGTGAAAATGTGACTTGCCTAAGATCCCCCATTAAGCCCCCATGCCTGAGCAAGGATTCAAACCTTGTTCTCCAGAGTCATCAGCCAATAACCAAACACTACAATCATGCTGCTTCTAGATTTGTTGTACTCTTATACAACAAATGTACTCTTACATTATAGCTTATTTACACAGAGGCCAAGAAAACTGTTATATATGGAGTCCATCTTTCATTCTTACCATCCCAGCTTTGGCTATGCTGACTGGCAGTAGACTTCCATCAACATTTAAGCCCTACCTGGAGATTTCTAAAGCTAGAATCTGCTACGCAAAAGTGGTGCTCTCCCTGAGCCACAGCTGAACATGGTTTGGTTTCATATGAGGCAGTGGCTCCATGTAGTGGCCATACTATGAAAAAGCTTTTTATGGATCACACAGCTTAAACCATGCTTCTGGAATTGGTAAAACAACTGTCTCCATACAGCCAGTCCTCCCATCAGCAAGTCACCATGGTGAGCTGCCATAATACCTGTAAACGTATTTACTATTGCAATACTGTATACTAACTCGTGCCCTTGTTGTGATGTGGTAATACTTACTGAGATCCCTTGACTGCTTGGGAAAACAGAGGAAAGGGGTAACATGAGGGAAGAATCACTATTCAAGCAAATAATAACAAAATAAAAGGTATTAACCAACTGTGTATACTCATGTATAAACTGACCTCATGTCTAAGTTGAGGGCAGGTTTGGGGGCGATCAAAATTATGTATTTTGTTTTGTGTGTGTGTCAGGAGCAACTTGAAAAACTGCAAGTTGCTTCTGGTGTGAGAGAATTGGCTGTCTGCAAGGATGTTGCCCAGGGGACACCGGGATGTTTTGATGTTTTACCATTCTTGTGGGAGGTTTCTCTCATGTCCCCTCATTGGAAGCTGGAGCTGACAGAGGAAACTCATCCACACTCTTCCTGGATTTGAACCTCTGACCTGTCAGATTTGAACCTTTGACCCATTGCACCACTAGGAGCTCCTATGAATTTTGGTATGACCTGTAGATAAGTTGAGAATCATTCAACCGGAGAGAGCCAACCATCCCTGGCTGTCACTGCCACCATTTTTCCTTGTAAGCATGAAAAAGGCCAAAAGAGTGGCATTCAAAAAGACCAGAAGGGAGAGTAGAACTTAAAAGAAGCAATGGACAGACAAAGGCCCTATCTACACTGTCATATAATGCAGTTTGAAGTTGCATTATATGGTCAGTGTCAACTCATACAATGCAGTTTAACTGCAATGAATTGCATTAACTTGGTCAACACTGACCATATAATGCAGTTTCAAGCTGCATTATATGGTAGTGTAGATGGGGCCTAAGTTCTTCCCTTTCACAATTGTACTCGGGAAATAGTTCTTTTTTATATCTAAGATTTACAGTACGGTGCTTACATTGACTTATGAATAAATTGACCTAGATTTTTTGGGTCAATTTCTGAACTAAAAATTTTAGGCTTCTACAAGGTAGAAGTCTTACAAAATTCCTAAACTGTTATAAATATTAATATATCCCCCCCCCCCTCATCCCCAGCCACAAAATGCACCATGGTTCTAGTTCTCTTCCTTTAGTCTCAGCATGATGGAATTCAGTGAGTGAAGAAATGCTGGTATTAATTATTCAGCCGTCCCCTGGGTTTGCAGGCACTCAGCACTTGCACACATCTAAGCTAAATTATTTAATACTTCGTAGTTCAACAGAGATACAGTTTGACTGAGCAATGCACAGTTCAGTAAGTAGTTGTGAGGTGATGGCTGTAAAGCATGTTGTGGGCCCTTTTTTGATATCAATGCTAGAGGGACACATAGACTTACTCTTTTACACTTAGCACTACAGTTATCATTACAAGTCTCTAAACGCATAAAAAAGCAAACGGCATCAGAGAGGGGAAGAAGTCCTGTATAGCCTGCTTTAGTAAAGGCACCAGATTCTCTCTGATCTTGAAAGCTAAGAAGGATCAGCCCTGATTGTATGGGAGATTGCCAATAAATACCAGTAGCTCACGGGTGCATTTCAGGGGGGGGGGGGGGACTATGAAATTCATAGGGTCATCATAGGTTGACAGGTGGTTTGGGGTTTGTTTGGAATAACTAACTGTATTTGCACATACACAGTGAATGTGGGTTACGGGGAAAGGGGGCTAGTTACACATCCAGCATCTTCTGAATTTTCTTCAAGGATCTTTTGCCTCACCACTGACAGAACTTTGACAGGGAAAAGAGAAGGTGGGATTAAGACTCCAGGTCCTGTGGCTTGACTTACACAGACTAGCCATCAGGAGAAGAAAAAGTCCAAATTCCTCCACCTGGGGTTTGGGGAATTTTGAAAATCTCAGCCAATCCACACCATGCTTCCCCCTTTACATGACATTTCCAGAGTTCTCATCCTACCAGGTCATTCGTTTTTAAGATGCCGTATTTGGGAATCCACATTACAAAACTGTAATAAGAATTAATTCAGGACAGCAAGGTCTAGTCCAGAAGTCAGCCATTTTGTTTTCTTTTTGGAGATAATAATAATAATAATAATAATAATAATAATAATAACAATGCTGCCACCCTACTGGAGTCTGCATGCATTATTCGCTGATACATCACATTTATTATTTTATTTATTTATTTAAAACTTTTATATCCCTATATTCTCAATCTCCACGGAGAGACTCAGACTGGCTAACAGCAAGGATTCAATGCCACAATACAGTCTAAAACATCATACAATGGCAATAGGTTAAAATACATATAAAATAAAATAAAATACATATAAGCCAGTTCGCCAAGATAAAATCATGTCCAACTCAGTCTGCATGTGTCAATAACTTTAATCTGTTGCCAGTCTCAGCCATTATTCTGGGAATGCTTCATTCCATAGCCAGGATTTCACTAGCTCCCGGAAGGTCAGGAGGGAGGGGGCAGATCTAATCTCATTTGGGAAAGAGTTCCATAGCTGAGAGGCCACCATGGAAAAGGCCCTGTCTCTCGTTCCCACCAGACGCGATTGCTAAAGTGGTGGGACTGAGAGCAGGCCCCCTCCAGAAAATATTAACAGCCTTGATAGTTCATAGGGGAGAATACGTTCAGACAGGTAAACTGGTCCTAGACACTTGGAAAGTGTCTAGGCACATAGTCCTAGACACTTGGGAAGTGTCCGACATGTGATCTAATACAACAACCAGCATAGTGATCTTGTTTTCTGTGTACTAATCTTGTTGTGTTTCAAATAATAATAATAATAATAATAATAATAATAATAATAATAATAGTTCTTTATTTATATCCCACTTTTCTCCCTAACAGGATCCAAAGCGGCTCACAACAGAATACAATACAAATCAAAGCACATTTAACATAAAATAGAAGACAAAAATCATACAAAGCATAACAACATCCAGAAATAAGATATAAATAAATATTAAGCATTAAAAACATTTAAACCCATTACAATTATTGTGGAGACTCATAAATTAAATAGGATATTTCAGTGAGCTCAGTGCAAATTAACCTTGCTGTCATTAAGCATTTGGATTCATTTGTCAAAAGCTTGCTTGATCAGGTAGGTTTTCAACTGGTTCTTGAAAGATAACAGGGAAGGGGCAGTTTTACTCTCAATGGGGAGGGGGTTCCAAATAGTTCCTTCTACCAAAGCTGATGGTGTGTATCTTTAATCAAGACATTTCCATATTCAAACAAGGTTTGTGTGGGAGGCATGCATTGTTTGGGAGCCAGTGAGTACTCCTGGAAACCTCCTGCAAATACTAATTGATTTGTCCCGTGAATGTCTTCTTATTTCAATGAAGAAATGCCTGGTATAAAGGCAACATTTGGACTTCTTTTGTTGCTGCATCACTGAATTCTGAAGGGATATATGTGCAGATTCCTGCCCTACCTCAAAACACAGAAGTATTCACAATTGTCTTCAATAAAAATTGCCTAGATGTTAACAAGAGGGCTCTCTCCTCCTTCCTTCCCACATAAATGGACATTACAGGCACATTCTGCACATGGCCACATACAGAGAATAATCTATTCATTCATGTCAAACTTTTCCATTCCTGCTGTCTTTTCTGTTTCCTCCTCCTTATAATTTCCTTTTCCGGCAGCATCTCCTCATGAATTGCTGCTCTGGATAATTGCTGGACATCCTATGCATGTATGCATGTTTGAATGTACACACACACAAATATTCCACAGAGAGTATGGGGCTCTACTTCTGCGAACTTTGAAAGTGTGTATGTTGTAGATAGTGTGCAGACTTTTGGACTCTTGCCAAGTGCTGGTAACAGCTGTTGCCCCTAAAACTGAAATAATTATACAGAAAAATGTATGTAGCATTCTCTAGTCTAGATCAGGAATCTTTGATTTTTGTCATAATATGAAAACCACAGTGACTGCAGCTAGCTATCCATCTTAGGCAGAAGACCCAGGATTGCAGCAACTTCTACTGCAATCTTACATTTCAAGAGTCTCCAGTACAGGAGAGAATTTCCATTTACTTTCCATCTGTAAATCTTCTGCCATGTCCACACATTCAACATAAATTAATGAAATATATAAAACCACAACAAATGAAATGAAAATTATTGTAACTATTTTTATTTATTTACAGCATTTATATTCTGCCCTTCTCACCCCAAAGGAGACTCATGGTGGATCACAGAACACATGCATGGCAAACATTCAATACCGTTAAACAGACAGGAAAGGCAACAGATAGAGGTATTATGTTGGCATTTTTCCCAACTTCGTCATCCTACAGGTTGTGCTCAATTCCTGCCACAGGGGGTGCTATCGCTCCATCCTCTATGATGAAGAGCCTTGATCACAGACTTCCTCCTTCCTTTGATTGCTGACATTTTCTGGAATTTCTTTTATGGTGCTGTAAAATACCTCCCCGCTTAAGCGGTGCCTAATTTCTCTACTCAAAGTTGTTTTTGAACTGCTTAGGTGGACAGTAAGCCGGGCTGAAGGTCAGGTGCTCACCCTGACCCAGACTTTGAACTGCTAGCCTTTTGATTGGTAAGCTCTATTGCTGTTGATGATTGACCAGCTATGCTAAAGTCGGACCCATTGCTAAAGCCCATTAAAATTAAAATTAAATTAAAATCAAGACCATAGCCATAGGGAGCTGAGGAGACATATGGGCCTGGCTATCTGAAATGCTACTCTGATTTCTTCTTGTGGAGAAATGGCAGTCTGAAAGGTGATGAAACTATACATGACTAGATGATTTTGGACTGTATCCCTCATGTTCTCTGAATCATGCTGGCTGAGACTGAAATGAACGACAGTTCAAAACGTTTCTTGTCCCTATTTCATGCCATAAGACCACTACTTCATGTTATTCAGTATTATTGAATGGTAATCCAGGTTTTCAAAAAGGATTCTCTTCCAGTTCTATCCTGTAATGCAGGGATGAACTTGGGACCTTTTCATTTGCAAATCATGTGGTCTACTACTGAGCAAAGACCCCCCTCTTGCTACATCTACCTAAGCTACTTGGAAGAATGAAGTTATGTGAAGACAGTCAATAATGCAAGTAGTGGAAGAAAGGAAGTGTGAAAGGGGAAAGTATGAGTAACGTCGCCTTATTAAGAACAGATGAGATGGCTTCTTGTCCCAGTGGAAGGCACTTTATTCAATTAATTAACATTAAAATATAAATCTTGCACATATTTTCAAAGCATGTTCACAAAATCCCCCCTCCGACTCCTATCAAAGTCTATCCTTTGCACATTCCTGGCACTACATCAAGGTTAAGTTAAAAGCAGCACTTGAAGGCAAGTTGCATGTGGCACAGGGCACAACAAGGCTCATTAGCCAATGGTGGGTCTTATGCAAAGGACTTTAATGTGGTACGATGGCATTTTTTCCTCCAGTCTTCTATTAAAAAGGGGCGGAAACGTTAATAATGTGGAAGTTTTATTACTTCTTTTCTTTTAAATAAATGTTCCCCTCTCTCTCTTTTTGTAGTGAAAGATTGCTGCTAGTTAGTGTCAAAGCTCAGGGATTTCCTTCACTCTAGGGATGATGGTAATTATTCACAGAAAAAGGACCACAGCAGTAAACTGGCAATACATTAGGGTCTTAACCTCTGAGGCAGGAGGTGGCAAAATAGGTGTTAGCCAGTCTTACCCGCGTCCTTAAAAGCATAAACATGTGGTGAATCCATTACCTAAACTACAAAGAATGGGACCTCCCTAATAAACCTAGTTACTAGGTTAAGTAAATATTAGAAGCTTTTTTTAAAAGGCTAGCAGTGTGGCTCTTCTTTCTTTCCTTCCTTCCTTTCTCCCCCCCCCCCCCCCCTTAAAAAATCACCAACATTTTTCACTCGTCAGTACTGAACATTTGGAATCTATGAAACTAGATGGCCCTTCAAACAAACACTTTTGTTCGGTCCTTCTCAGCAGATTAATATACAAAGGTTCCATATGTTATGTGAATTGTTTAAGACTGCCCTTTTCTTGGTGTGTATTTTTATGTGTCTCCAGCAGTGGAAGATATATCTGAATGCTCTCATAAGCTTGAGCAAGCCACTAGACTTGTGTATGGATCCATTTTAGCCATTTTACTTCAGCCAAGCTGGCTTCTTTGGCTCTACCTGGTGGCCATAATGACAAGGGCCCAGCCATCACGTTTTCCTGTCCGTAACGGGACCATATGGCAGTCAAACACAGTTCCTTCTCCCCTGGCTTCAGTTTATTTTTTGGCTTGGCCTCTCTGAATCATGCTGGCCGAGACTGAAAAGAATGACAGTCCAAAAGTTTCTTGGGAACGTGCAGGATGGGAGGGAGGGTGGGTGGGTGGGGGCATGCACTAGTGCGTTCGGGGGCTTAGAGAGTCATCCTTTTAGCTTCTTTTTCTCCTCCCCTTCAGAAAATACTTCAAAAAGATAATCCCAGAAAACAAAAAGAAAAGCCTCATTCTCAGAAAACTACCACCTAGTTACCTCTCCTCTATAGTAGAAAGCAGAAACAGCTTTAAGGAAGCATTAAATCCGAAGCAGAAAGACTGGCAGAAGAAAAAAGGCAGGCAGGGCCTGCAGTGCAAATCAAGAGAAAAGAGAGGGATTTTGAAAGGAAGTTCAGGATAGGATAGCTCCAGGTCATCATTCTTCCTTTCCTGGGAAGTGGAAGCTGTCACACCTCAGGGTAAAATCACCTTACTTAAGTTTTCTTTAGTTTACTTTAGTTTTGTTTTCCACATTGTCATCCCTTGCTGTAGGAAACAACTGAACTTCTGCCCCCTGTTTCTGGTCTTCTTTGTCTAATACAGGGACATCATTGCTTTGCACCTGACTGTGAATCTGAATCCCATCATCCCTATCAGAATCATTGACACTATCACTCAGAGATTCCAGCTGAGTCACAACAGAAGCCTCCTTAAAATGCCTTAATGGAAAGCTGTGTGCAGGGAGAGAGCATGCATGCTGCCACCTGTCTACTCTAGAGTAGAAACAGCTTTAAGGAAGCATTAAATCTGAAGCAGAAAGGCATGAGGAAGAAAAAAGGCAGGCAGGGCCTGCAGTGCAAATCAAGAGAAAAGAGATGGATTTTGAAAGGAAGCTCAGGATAGGATAGCTCCAGGTCATCGGTCTTCCTTCCCTGGGAAGTGGAAGCCTCCTTAAAATGCCTTAATGGAAAGCTGTGTGCAGGGAGAGAGCATGCGTGCTGAAACCTGTCTCCTCTAGAGTAGAAACAGCTTTAAGGAAGCAGGTCTCCTCTACAGACCAAAGGGAAAGGATTGCAGAAAGAGTGGTATCTTAACTCTGATGCTTTTTAATCGAGGTCTTAAGGAAGGATATAAGGACAAACCATTCAATTGCCTAAAGTGATGGGCAAAGGGTCCAGGGGAGCCCCCCCCCCCCAATTGCCACTAATGGGCTGGATCTAGCCATATTTTTTGGCTGCGGACCAAAAACTCAATTTGGCTGTGCACCTATTTTTAGGAGGTGCGCAAAAATGGATATGGGGGGGGGGGGTCTATTGGTATCCGGATTGAGGTTCAGCCAAAATGCACAAAGCTATAAGCTACAGCACTTGATAGATATCACCGTTTGGGTTATAGGGCCTGTTTTCTGTAGATATAGATATAAAAGCAGTACTGCTTCTTTATGGGACAGCTAGTTGTTACTAGAAACAGATTCATGGAGTAAGGAAGAAGTAAGAAAAGTGTCAGGTTTATGTTAGGCTGGCTCTAAACTGCCATATACTGCAGTTTGAAGCTGCAGTATATGGTCAGTGTAGACTTATATAGTAGAGTTCATGGTCGGTGTAGACTCATAGAGTAAACTGAACTGTTAGGAATACTAGCAAGGGTTTAGATACAAAGGAGGGCATTTCTCCCAATAAGAATTTCCATACACATACAAATATAATTTTCCTTCAGTCCTCAAATTTCTACCACTGTGGACTAAAAATCATTCTTACTAAGATCTCTTCTATTTGCTGTGCTCTCATTTCCTTGGCAACTTTGCCTGTGCAGTTTCTTAAACAGCATTTTTTTTCCATTTTATCCCTTTCCTGCAGATATTCCCCTGAATACTAGGAAATAGGCTTGTGCAAGAATTCGATTTGGCTTGTTCCCTTCAGCCAATGCAGCTGGACCAGCTTGTCCATAACGGCAAAGGGTCAGCCTCCATGGTTGTTTTTTTTTCAGCCACAGCAAAACAGTGAATGCTGAAAACCGGGTGCCTTTGGTTACAATTGGAGAGTGGGGAGCGAGGCAGCCACTAAAAGGAAAAGTGCGGGGGTGGTGGTGGTGGTGTTGAGGCACGACTCCAGGGCCTGCAAATCAAGAGAAAAGACAGGGCTTTTTAAAGGAAGCCCAGCGTAAGATAGTTCCAGGTCGATCACTCTTCCTTCCTTGGGAAGTGGGGAAGCCTCCTTAAAATGCCTTGGAAAACTGCATGCTTCAAGGAGAAAGTGAGCATACCTGCAGCGTCTGTCTCCTCTAGAGTAGAAACAACTTTAACAAAGCATTAAACCTGGTCTCCTCTACAGCTAGAAGGGAAAAGATTGCAGAAAGAGTAGTGGCTTAACTCTGATGCTTAATGGTCTTAATGAAGGATATAAGGACAAATTATGCCTAAAATGATGGGAAGGGGAGCCTGGGAAGTCACCCCCACCCCCAATAATGAGCTGGATAGAAAACAAATTGTTTGGCTTCCCAGATCAAAAACTGATTTCTGTCCTTCTGAATTTGGGAGGCTTCCGAAAAATGGATCGGGATCCTCACCGAAATTTGAGACACTGAAATGGATCACAGATTACCTGGATTGCACAAACCTACTAGGGAACACCGGGACTGGACTGGGAATGGCCATAAAATCCAGGCCCCTTCAACACTGCCATATAAAATCCAATTATCTGATTTGAACTGGATGATATGGCAGTATAGACTCATATAATTCAATTCAAAGCAGACAATGTGGATTATTTCATTTGAGAATCTGGATTGTTTGGTAGTATAGAAGAGGCCCCAGCAACAATAAGTAACACAATGAAGCAATGAGTGGGATGACACATTATTCCATCCCTAGCTATGGGCAGGTAACATCGGAAAGCTGTCTGGTTCTCATTTATTTTATATTTTATCATTATATTTACCTTTCATTTCCTTTTTCAAAGCTGGAATTGCAAAATTAATCTTTTTTTTTAAAGGAACAACAGTGGTGTGGGAAGGCAGGGTTACAAGGATTCATGGAAATATGATTATGATTGCGAAATCACAAATTATACAAATGAAGAAAGGTGTTCAACTTGGTATGTATCCAATATCAATAATAACACAACTGTAGTGGAATAGTAAGTTTGTGAACTAAAACCCTCTGGCAACATTTCTGGCGTGTGTGCTATGGAACCTAAACATTGCTCTTAATGTCAGCCTGTAGCCTCACAGATCATTAACCTTCATCCATTAATCAAATCATAGACCCTAAGAGCTTGCCGATGAACTGGAGGCTTGAGGTGTTTTTTCTGCTGTTAAAAAAAGCCATATTATCCTAATGCTCTCAGAGGAAAAAGCTGGTGATTGCCTGAGTTTTGGATTTTCACCAACTGAAAACTTGCCTAAAGTTTCCAGGTCAATCCCTGGGTTTTTACAAAGTCTAGAAACCCCCTTTTTGTTTTTTCTGCAAATGTGTAAAACCAATCTCTGCATGACACAGAGGAAATCTTGCAATCTGTTCTGAAAACAGAAGACTACTGAAAACATCCAGCTATGGGGAAATAAAACAAACTTAATATTGCACATAGTTGCAGTAGCTGGTTGGAGATTACGTTCTGGGCTTCACTTGCTGTAATTCTAACCAAATATATCATGGCAGGAATATGTTAGCGATACTTGAACAAAATTAATCCACACTGTTGTTGGCAAGAATTGAACAGCTTGTCCTGTCACTGAAGTATTGTTTCACTGAACCATTTTGACTAGAGCTCCAATTCCAAAAGTAATTGCATGCATTAAGTATGGACTACCACACACATCTCACTCTGTTTTCAATATTGGCCTCCACAGCACAGTTCATTTTCCACACATTTCTGAATACAGTAGTGAAAGGCAAGAACGTAGTCCATCCCAGGTGAACCATAAAGTAGCACCGACCCCTCTACTCTTTCTGCCATGGTGCAACTTCTGGCCTTTTTGAATGCCTGGGCTGGGAAATGGTAGTGGCAGTGAATCTTTGGAGTTTTCCTCAAAGGCCCTAAGGTGCCACGAGCACTTTTCCTCTCCAGATAAAGATCCTCCACCTATCCACAATACCTAAATCCATAATGTTGGCCCCAAAACTTCCTTTAATTTATACATAAAGCCAAATTATACATTCACATATATGGTATTAGAGTTTGCTTTGTTTTGATCTTTTTCAAAACTGTACTGTTGTTGCAGAGTCAGTGCAACTGAAACTTCCCTCTCCTCTTCCATGCAGCTTTTGGAGCCACAGACTGAATTGCAAAATCTGAAATCCTCCAAAATTAACCTAGCAACCACCTTTGCGTTTGGTTCACTGTACACAGACTTTGTTTAAAACTCAAAAGTATTACAATGTTGTATAAAATTGCCTTCAGGGTATGTGTTAGATGTATTAAATTCTGAGGTGGATCATAGAGGGAGATAGGTTTAGACAAGTAAGCTGGCCCGGAACTGTATAGGGCTTTAAAGGCCAAAGCCAGCACGGGGGGGGGGGGGTATGCTCCCTGTATGCCACTCCAGTGAGCAATTTGGCTGCTGCCTGTTGGACTAATTGAAGCTTCCAAACCGTCTTCAAAGGCAACCCCATGTAAAGCACATTGCAGTAATCTATTTGGGAGGTAACAAGACCATGGACCACCATGGCCAAGTCAGACTTCCCAAGGTATGGGCACAGCTGGCACACAAGTTTTAATTATGCAAAAGCTCCCCAGGCCACTGCTGAGACCTGGGTTTCTAAACTCAGCAGTGAATCCAGGAGGACTCCCAAGCTGTGAACCTGTGCCTTCAGGGGGAGTGTAACCCCATCCAGCACAGGTTGTAACCCTATGCCCTTTTCAGCCTTTCTGGATTCAATTCCAATTTGTTAGCCATCATCCAGTCCGACACCGCTGCCAATGACTGGTTCAAGGTCTGAACAGCTTCCTTAGTAACAGGTGGGAAGGAGTGACAGAGTTGGACATCATCTGTGTACAGATGACATTGTACTCTGAAACTCTGGATGATCTCTCCCAGTGTCTTCATGTAGATATTAAACAACATGGGGGACAGTACTGAACTCAATGGGACCCCACAAGACAAAGGTTGTGGGGCTCAGCAGGTGTTTCGTAATAACACCTTCTGAGACCGTCCCTCCAGAAAGGACCAGAGCCACTGCAAAATAGTACCTCCAAGTTCCATACCCATCAGGCATCCCAAAAGGATACCATGGTCAATGGTATCAAAGGCCGCTTAAAGGTACAGAAGAACTAACCAGGACACACTCCCCCTGTCCAGTTCCCGGTATATATTATCTACTAAGGTGACCAAGGCTGTTTCAGTTCCATGTCCAGGCCTAAAACCAGATTGTGCCAGATCCAGATAATCAGTGTCTTCCAAGAACCCCTGGAGTTGTGAGGCCACCATACGTTCCATGAATAGGGGAGATTGGAATCTGGCCAATCATTGACTAATTGGGTGGGGTGGATAGTATGAGATCACCCGATTCTACTGATGAAAACAGTCCGATCTATAATGTCTCCTACTGGATATAAGCCTCTGAAGAATGAACGTCCTTTTACATCCTATATATTAACTAGCAGTTTGAGTGTGAATATATTTCCACTTATTATAACATACAAGATGAATAGCAATTGTACTATTTTTTTGTAAGACCAAGTTTCCATGCTACTTAGAACAATATAGGATAGGTACTGCCTGTATCCAGCTTAAATAATAATAATAATAATAATAATAATAATAATTTTATTTCTTACTTGCCTCTCCTTGTGGCTCGAAGCATTGTTGTGGCATTGTTAAAGCACATCTTTACAAAGCATTGTATAATTCTATAAATACACAAACTAAATGTATTTTTAATAAAAGATTCATATTAAAATTTATTTCTATAAAATACATATTAAAATAGACAGAAGAGACATTAAAATACAGAGCATGAGTTTAAAATTCATTATTAAAATTGGCTGGGTATGCCTGCTGAAGAAAGTTGGTGTTTAGATGGTTTATAAATTCTGACAGCTCATTTAGATGTTGGAGCTCTTCCGGCAGGTTGTTCCACAATCCTGGAGCAGCTGATGAAAAGGTCATCTAGGTGATGGTGATCACCAGTCAGCTTTTGGCTAGTTGGAGTAGACGCTCCCCAGAGGACTTCAGTGTCCAGGGCAGATTGTATGAGAGAATGCAATCTTGTAGGTAACCTGGACCCAAAACCTGTAGGACTTTGAAGGTCAAAATCAACACCTTGTACTTTGCCTGGAAACTAACTGGCCACCCATTAAGGATGAGTGTAATATGGTTGCTCCCAGATGTTCCTGTAATCACTCTGTTTGCTATATTCTCAACCAGCTGGAGTTTCCAAGCTTAGTACAAAGGTAGCCCAACGTAAAGCCAATTCCGGAAGTTCAGCCTAGAGGTTACCAGCGCATACACTACTACCTTCAAATTTTCCAAATCTAGGAAAGGGTGCTGCTGGCAAAATTTAAAATGCATCTACATTTTACATTGTTAGCAAACTTTAATTCAGTAAGATGCACTGAGATTTAAACATTTATTATTTGAATATTGCAGATTATTTTATGTTATAACATCTGACCCTATACAATGACAAGATTCAGTCTTATACACCATAGGTAACAGGACTAAATAAACAATAGTCGTAATTCCCTGATCTGTAAGACAGGAAGATTAAGGATTTAACATGCTAGAATTATTGTAAGTGGTGTGGTATATATAAAATCCCAAATCTCTTTCATATTATAATCCTTTTAGAATTAAAGACAAAATAATACAAGATGAAAGAAACAAAGCGTTTGGGTATATCTCAAATGCTAAATAGGATTGATACAAAAATAATCAACATTGTTAGTAACCGAATGAATCCAATTTCTGTCCCGTTTGAAACAGCTAACTTCTGATTAACTCTGAAGCCATTTTTAAACGATTCTAAATTTTGATTTGTTAACACATTAGAGTATTGTTCCTTCATTTTATCGTGGCTTTTCCGACTACAAACATCAAGAAAGCTCCCTTGTGTTCCTAGCTATTGGATAAGCAAGAGTTCCCTCACAAATTCTCTGGCTGGCCCCAGGAGAGCTTCTATTTGTCTGCCTCAAACAATCTGTTTTAACCACTGGATTCAGCAACTGCATTTAATGAGCTGAAGACTTATGGGAATTTGGATGTTGCAGTTTTATGATGCAGAACATTACTTCAAATGTCATTTCCACAGAGACACAGAACATGATACTTGGAGTGTACACTGCCTCTTTGTGCAGGCTGGAATCTATACACATTCCTAATACATTGCCAGTGATTAAAAACAAAGTAGACGTAGAGGGGAATGGTAATTATGCTTGCATCTAGCAAAATAAATTGAATTCCTCGGCAAATGAAATCTAACAAACTTTCGAAGTATGGTGTTCATGCTCTAATCTGTGAGCAGCAGCTGTTTTTCAGCATTATATTTAATATGCTCTACATACAATGACAAAAAAAAAAGACTTGCGGCAGATTATTGAGGCTGAAATTATGAGGAATTCCTCTTTCCAAACCATCTGAGTTTGACAGCTTTGGCATAATCGACCAAATTAAAGTGTAGACCTGCCAAAAAATAGATAAGATGAACAACGGTATTCAGTCAACAAAGGAAAAATCCCCATGACCTTTTCAAAGATTTCTTTCATGTTGACTTAGTGGACAGCACTGAATGAGATGTTGAGTTCTATTGCTATCCCCAAGTGAAAGAGTGCAGGGGTGTAGTCTTGTGTGTCCGGATGCAAATAGTAGAAGTAATCTGCCACTAGGTAGAATTGAGCAATTGTCTTATCCCATTGGAGTTTAAGCTTCAGCTGTTCCTCTTTAATTCTATAGCTGCTTATGTTAGTAGACATATGCCCTCTATCCTACTGTTTAATATTTAATGTAGTATATTTTCCTTTTGCCACTAGGGACCCTTCCAAACAGGCCCTATATCACAGGATCTGATCCCAGGTTTTTTGTTTATCTGACAGTGCGGACTTATATAATCCAGTTTAGAGCAGAAAACCTGAGATCAGATCCTGGGATATAGGGCCTGTCTGGAAGGGCCCTAGAACTGCCCAGTGAAGACTATTCTAGGCCCTGAGATTTCAGAGTCAAAACCAGAGAACTAGAGACTATTTATTGTGATGCCACAGAGGTTGAGTCCTGGTATTATAACAGGAAACAGTTCATCATAATGTCAATAAACACCATATGTGAATCATGATTGTACAAAATAATCATGTAAATAAACACGCCAAGTCAATAAAGTAAGGAAAATTTATACACACAATCTTAAAGCAGTGCTCTTCCCCTGAGATTCCTTCTTCTAGCCTTGAGGATTTAAGAAGAGGATCCAGGTCCTGAGATTTTGGACACCGGCATCAATTCGGAGCAAAATTGTAACTGCAGGTGGATTCTGTATGCAAGAAAAGTTCTATAGTGGTCTTGGCCTCATTCAGCAAAATGTTTCGAGCCAACCCTGAAATATAGGATTTATAAGGGAAGAGAGGCTGACAAATACAAACACTTAATCTAGACATTTCTCCTGGCTACTTTCCTTCTGGTTCAAATCATGTTGGCAGTTTTTTCTAAGAAAGAGCCATGTTGGTCTATTTCAGCATAAAATGGAAAGGATGTGTGTGAAAGAATCTATTGTTTATTTCAGCATGAGCTTTCATGGATATCAGTCCACTTCTTGAGATGCATTAGATTGAGATGTCTTGATATCCAGAAAAGTGAATGCTGAAACAAAATAGTCTCAAAGGTGCTGTTGAATACCTCCATTTCCCCCATCTCATTTTCTATTTTAGGTCATATTTTAAAAGTCAGATGGGAAAAAAAGACATCACTGAGGAAATGATGAAGAAGAAAAAGTAAGCATCTCCTTACCATTTTCAGCACCAGCACTATTGCATTATATAAGATGATGGAAGGTACAGAGCTGGGTATCCAACTTCCAATGAATGTATTTTGGTATGAAGTATAGCCCCCCTATCAGTATTTATTTATTTACTTATGTATTTATCGTATCAGGACCAATTCAAGGGTACAGTTGTAATAAATTTTAAAAACAAACAAAAAAACCCCACAAAGTTTGAAAACTTGGCATTATACTAAATGTCCTTTGACCAGTAACTGGCCACTTGGAGTGCCTCTGGTGTTGCTACTGTATAAGAAGGTCCACCACTGCACATGTGGCAGGGCTCAGACTGCATTGTAGTAAGTGGTCTGTGATTTGCTCTTCTTCATACTCTCCTGTCGCAGACTCCAATTTGTAGCCCCATCTCATGGTGCCAGAGTGCAGACTGTTCAGTGCCTTTCAAGTCGCTCAGTCTTCTGTGTGCCCAGGAGGGAGTCTCTCATTTGGTATTAGCCATGGATTGAGGTTCCGGGTTTTAGCCTGCCACTTTTGGACTCTCACTTGCTGAGGTATTCTTGAGAGTGTCTCTGTAGATCTTGAAAAACAATTTCTTGATTTAAGATGTTGGCGTGCTGGCTGATATCCGAACAGGGAATACGACTCCATGTTCGGACCATCCCCAAATCAGTGGAACTGATACACACAGTTTCACTTATCTGCATCTGGAAATATGTCCTATTCAGCAATTCTCCGGGCACTTCTATGACATACTCCTGTTATCAGAAGTAGTTTATTTCAATAGGGTTAATTATTATTCACATGCAAAAATACAGAATGGGGGACACCTGGCTCGAGAGCAGTACATGTGAAAAAGATCTTGGAGTCCTCGTGCACAACAAGTTAAACATGAGCCAACAATGTGATGTGGCCACAAAAAAAGCCAATGGGATTTTGGCCTGCATCAATAGGAGCATAGTCTCTAGATCTAGGGAAGTAATGCTACCCCTCTATTCCGCCTTGGTTAGACCACACATGGAATATTGTGTCCAATTCTGGGCACCACAATTCAAGAGATATGTTGACAAGCTGGAATGTGTCCAGAGGAGGGCGACTAAAATGATCAAGGGTCTGGAGAACAAACCCTATGAGGAGCGGCTTAAGGAGCTAGTCATGTTTAGCCTGAAGAAGAAAAGGGTGAGAGGAGATATGATAACCATGTATAAATATGTGAGAGAAAGTCACAGGAAGGAGGGAGCAAGCTTGTTTTCTGCTTCCCTGGAGACTAGGATGCAGAACAATGGCTTCAAACTACAAGAAAGGAGATTCCATTTGAACACGAGAAAGAACTTCCTGACTGTGAGAGCCGTTCAGCAGTGGAACTCTCTGCCCCGGAGTGTGGTGGAGGCTCCTTCTTTGGAGGTTTTTAAACAGAGGCTAGATGGCCATCTGTCAGGGGTGCTTTGATTGCAATATTCCTGCTTCTTGGCAGGGGGCTGGACTGGATGGCCCATGAGGTCTCTTCCAACTCTATGATTCTATGATTCAGTATCCCCTTAGATATGGAGGCAATGTCTCTCCTGAGGGGAAAGAAAAAGGATTGATCATTGAGAAAGTAAAGGGATCTTATAATTATAAATCCCAATCAGAGGCGGCCCTAGGTAATTTTCAATGGTAAGCAAACAGTATTTTGGCGCCCCCCAATCAATCACTGATATATATATATTCTGTTCATCGTGAGAGTTCTGTGTGCCATATTTGGTTCAATTCCATCATTGGTGGAGTTCAGAATGCTCTTTGATTGCAGGTGAACTATAATCCCAGTAACTATAACTGGGATGTATAGTGAATGTCAAGGTCTATTTTTCCCCAAGAGCACCTCAAGAGCACCCCTGGCCAAAATCAACTATACTGCAAATGGTTACTTTGCGTAATGGGTTGAGCCGCCCCTGGTCCCAATGCAACTGTTGGTTCAGTTTCAAATATACTAATATTGTTCTGTATATTGTAACAGCAAACAGTGGGATTCCATTGTCTTCCTGTGTATTTTTGGAGTAGTTTTCATCGTTGTCAAATTTCTGTCACTTTCACTTTCTCCTGATGAAAAAGGCAGGTGAGGATTTAATAGTAGGATTCTGTAGAAAGAGTCAGTCCTGTAAAATGTATGCTAGAGAATAATCCAGGACAGCACCGGATTCCCAAACACCCTTTACCCAAGTTCCTTAAAAAGAAAGGCAGCATCAACCCAAGACTTCTCAGTTACCGCATCATATCAGAAACAAATCTCTGCATCAGAGGAAATAGACATAGACTGAGTCTACGAAAGCTTATGCTACCAATTTCATTCCTTCAGTAAGCCTCTAAGGTGCTACAAGATCCCTTTGCATATTGAAACAAATCTTTTGCCATCTAAGGTACTGCTAGGTTAAGTACCTGGGTTAAAAAAAGTGTGACATTTTTCCAGGGTGCTTTTCCTATTATTTTTCTTATTTTATATAATGCCTTTTAAAGCATGACTGAAATGGTTCTGTGAGAAATGTTTTTGTTGGGCTTCAAAAATCATAGGGATAAGTAAAGTAGAAAAGGAAGGACTGTCTGTTTCATGTGTCATGAGGCTGAATGTGAAAGGAAAGATCCTTTCATTCTATGCCTTTGCTTGTCAAGGTTTAAAATAAGTCTGACCACAAGGGATATTTAAAATGTACACAATATTTTAACCATGTTCATCCAGAAAGATATCTTGTTCTCTGTAATCCAGAACTATGGATACAGTTAAAGACATTGTATTGCACAGGACATACGAGGGTCGAATGAAAAGTAATGCCCCCACCTTCATCACTTGGGTTTGGATGGGAATATTTTAATAAATCAAATGCAGAAATAATCCTTGGAGTGTGCTCTTTAACTACCACTCTTCACTTTTCCACATAATCACCAGACAATTGGATACATTTCTGCCAATGATGAACAAGTTTTCTGAAGCCATCACGGAAGAAGTCGATACTCTGTTTCCGCAACCAGCATCTCACAGTTCTCTCATCCTGGGAACCAATCATGCACAGATCTTCCGATAGCCAAGCAAAGCAATAATGTGACCCACATGTTCTTGTGAAATGCCGATTATGCTTGAAATTTCTCTCTGTGTGATATGACGATCATCCTGAATCAATCTGTCAACCTTTTGCTTGTGAAACTCAGTGGTTGCTGTCACAGGACATCCAACTCTTTGTTTGTCACACAAGTCAGATGTTCCCACCTCAACATCTTTAAACTTACTCACCTAAGGACGCACAGTACACACATCAACACAATCACCATAAAGAGCTTGCATTCTCTCATGAATCTCCTTTGGGGTGACACCTTCTGCTGTCAAGAATTCAATGACAGCACACTGCTGAAGTCACATTGACCAACCATCCGCGCAGGGTTCCATACTTCATACTTTAACAACACAACCATTCAATGCTAAGGCTTCCCACCAAAATGGAACTGTAGAGGAGAGTCTACTGAACAAGCTAGTACCTGCCGCTTACCAGAACTGCCATCTGTTGAAGAGTTACAAAAGTGGAGGCATTCCTTTTCTTTCAACCCTCGTAGTAATAGGCTCACATCGATTCACTTGGCATACTTAAGCCAAGTAGTTAATGGTTTGGATTAAAATAATGTGTCTCAATATTTGGCCCCTTTGATAGTTTGGACCAGGCATGGGTAAACTTTTTTGCCCTGGGGCCGCCTTCCTGGACTGGCTGCAAAGCATTTGAGATTTTTTTCTCTTTGTGTCAGGAGTGACTTGGGGAACTGCAAGTCGCTTCTGGTGTGAGAGAATTGGCCATCTGCAAAGAAGTTGCTCAGGGGACGCCCAAATGTTTTTGATGTTTTACCATCCTTGTGGGAGGCTTCTTTCATGTTCCCGTATAGGGAACTGGAGCTGACAGAGGGAGCTCAACCTGCTCTCCCTGGCTTTCAACCACTGACCTGTCAGTCAGTTCTGCCGGCACAAGGGTTTAACCCATTGTGCCACCAGGAACTCCTTCCATTTGAGGTGAGTCTAGGGTGTTTAGCTAGTGTAGACAAGGCTTTTTACATGTTTAAAGGAGGGGAAAATACCTTTGTAGTTGATATGCCAAAAGTCCCAGGTCTGTTATATATTCAGGAAGGGCAGAGAAAGACTCTGGTCTGGAACTTCGGAGGACTGCTATAAGTCAGCACAGTTAGTACCGAGCTAATTGGACTATGGTTGTATTACTGATTCATACTTGGAAATATACATGGCAACAGATGATATATTTACTCAAGATACAGTCCTATTAAAATTAGGGGAACTTAGAGTAAGTTGGTAGTGACATATTGTTGACAGCACACAATAGAGAAAAAGTAGTCATATATTATCACAGAAAAGTCTACACACACATATACATGCAGAGATTCATCACTCAATTTCAAAATAGCCTTGATAATGAAATAGCTATTTCAGCCAGATTTTCCGAGTGATTTAGTAATTAAAACAATATTCTATATAGCCTAGACTAAATTACGTTTCCTAGTCTTTCACGAGCCACTCTTGTAAATTGAATGTTTACTGATATTGCAGTTAGGAAGAATGACTTCGCAATCCCATATTAAGTATTAATTTATGTGCTGTGAAATCTGTTAGATCATTTGCTAGTCAGTAGGTTGCCTAGAATAAAGGCATTTCTACAAAAGGATTGCAGGGTGAGGGTCACTCACATAATCAGAAACATACTGAGTTGGCCTCCAGCTACACATTACATGCTTCTAAATATATTTCTTTCTCTTTTTTTCCACAAAATCAACCTTTTGAAGACAGTTCAGCAAAATCATAAGATACGGAGATAGTAAGACAGATTTTTTAAATGTGCATTTTTGTGTGAATTTGTGCAATCGTTTTGTATTACTGTTTAATCGTTTTTTGAAAACATCTCGAAGCCCCAGTTGAGCAAGTGTGAGAAATATGTAGCACTCTGGATTGACTGGTCTGATCCTTTGGAATGAAATCTTCAAAGCTGTAGCAACTGTTGGCATTAATGCTAAGTAGGAAGGCTAGAGCGGGAGGCTGATTAAAGATTTCTGACTTACCCACACAATGAAGTGAGCCAAATCGTTGCTTGTCTGGGAGTACAAAGGCACTCTTATGTTCTCTACCATTTAGGGAAGGAAATGACAAGGCTTTGGCTTTGAATAGCAATTTATTGTGTACATCCATACTGAAACATACACTTTATTATAAAGCAGCCTTTGCTTATTCTGCTGGAAGGAGAGATCTGTCAGCATTTCCATTACAGAAGGTTGGTGCTGCTGGTAGATAGAGACTAGGGAGGGGATGAGCGCTATGCAGCTGTTACAAATAGGATATGGCTGAGGTGGAGATGATGGAGCTAATTTCCGATCTTCCTCTGACTCCTTCTCAAAGCAACCAAGAGGATAAACTTCAAGAACCTGAACTAAAAATATGGAGGAGTGCTTCTCTGTGGGGCTTCTTTGACACTTTTGGCAATCCATGATTCCTCCAACATGGGCTGAAGTGGTTAAAGAATATATGCATACTGCAGTCATTTTTGGTTTCATTCCACTTTAATTGCTATACTCCATCCTACAGATTTTTGGGGTTTGTGTTTTAGGTAGATATAGATCTATCTTTTATAAAAATTTCTAGTGCCATGTTTTGCCCATTTTTTTTTCCTTCTCCCATTCTCTCCCGTTCTCCTCAGCTTACTTCAATTGCTGAACACTGGGTTCAGAGAAAAAGTAGTTCACTCTCAATTAACTTAAGAGGGAAGGGAGGAGAGGAGGGATACCTTGCCCTGCCCTGTAGGATCAGGCAAAAGCAAACTGGTGCAGCCTCTCTTAGTTAGTGTGTTCTTCCTCATCAGTAACTGTTGACAATTTGCCATGCTTTGCTTTTGCCTCATTTGAAACACATCTGTAGATATCTTTGGCAAAATATTTCAAACATTTCCCCAAACTACAAATCCCAGAAAAGGTACATCATAGACCCCATTGACACTGTCATATAATCCAATTTGAACTACGTTATAATGGTCATGCAGATTCATATAATGCAGACTAAACTACATGGATTATATGAGTCTACACTGCTGTATAATCCAGATCAGTGCAGTTAATATGCAATTTGAAATGGGATTATATGGCATTGTAGGTGAGGCCATAGTACTGAAATCCCTCCTTAGCCATGGAAACCACTGAATGATCTTATGCAAGTCACACACTCTCTTTTTCAGCCTGGATCAACACTGACATATAATCCAGTTTCTGAATCCAGATTATCGGCTTTGAATTATATTATCTGAGGGCCCTTCAAGACAGGCCCTATATCCCAGGATCTGATTCCAGGTTTTCTGCTTTAAACTGGAGTATATGATAATCTGGGACAAACAGAAAACCTGGAATCAGATCTTGGCATATGGGCGCTGTCTGAAAGGGCCCCGAGAGCCCTTCTAAACATGACTAAATCCTCAGAGGAACTGGGATATTAAATCCCAGTTCTTCCTGGGATTTAGTCCCCACACCCTCCCACAACCCTGGGATTTTCCTTCGGGGGATGGCTTCATGCCCTCCTGGGTCAGCCAAAGGTTGACTTGGGAGGACGTCCAGCCACCTTCCAACTCCCTAGTTCCTCCCCCCCCCCCCCCACCTTAGTTTAAGGTCCAGATCTTTCCATGTATCAAATTAATCTGGAGCAAACTGGGATATCCCGATTTTCTCGAGATGACTCTGGTTTTACCTGCAGTGTAATTTGGATGCCTCAGGTAAAATCCTGTCTGAAAGGGCCCTGAGTCTACACTGCCATATAATCCAGTTGAAAGCAGATAATTTGGATTCAGAAACTGGGTTATATCACAGTGTAGATGGTGCCTCAGAAGAACTCAAAGACAAAATTCTCTCTGAAGGAATCTTACCAAGGAAACCTCATGGTGGGTTAACCTTAGGGTTTCTGTAGATCGGAAACAATGTAAAGGCACACAAAAAGTGATTTTACCAGGGGACACAAAATGGAGTACTTTGGTCCCTTTCCTACCTTCTTTCCTAGAAGCCTTTAGGAGTGATGATTCTCCTTTTTTCATCAATTGTTGTGTCCCCTCTCCATTAAAACAAAACATTTACTTTTATGGCTAACATAAACAAAAAATATCCCTTTCAAAATCAGAAGTAAACTGTCAATCACTTCCATTTTGGGGTATTTTGGGCAAGCTGTACAACACTTCACAGGGTCAGAAAAATAACACATCTAAGCATACATGGTCCGTTGCAGTTGCCTGCTTCTGGTGTATTCCAATTCACGCTCATTACAAACCTGAACTAGATGAGGCTTCAGGGCAATGTTAATTCCTTTTGCATACTTGGTGCCTTCTCAGTGTGCTGTTTTCCCAACATATTACCCATTTCCTCTGCCAGCAGTTTCCAGGCCTGAGTCTATTACTCATTTAGAGAAGCTTTGGGGGAGGAGGTGTTGTATGTCTGTGAGAATCTTTGCAGTTGGTTGCCAGTGAGTGAAATGGAACAATTTCTCTTTGAGGAAGTGATTTATTTACACACATCCATCAAGTATAACCTGCTCTGCTCTGTCAACTTCCTGTTTGATCTCTGGAGGGTTGAATACATTAGGGAGGGTCTTCACAGCCTCTCAGGTTAACCTGTCACAGCTCTTTTTCATTGTGGGTATCCTTTAAAAGTGACCAGAAAAAGAAAAGTCCCCTGCTCTTCCTCTCCAGGTGAAAATATGCCAACAATATTCAACAGGCAAATTCTATTATCCCTTACTTTGTTGTAAGTAATTTGAAAATCACAGTACATTCCTGGTGTTTATTAAGTACCATAAGTTATTATTGGTTCATTACATTCATATTCCTTACAGCAGCATTTCTCAATCTGAGGGTCAAGACCCGGGGGGGGGGGGGGCACAAGGAGTTGTCAGAGGGGTCGCTAAAGACCATCAGAAAACACAGTATTTTCTGTTGTTTATGGGTGTTCTATACGGGAAGTTTGGTCCAATTCTATCATTGATGGGATTCAGAATGCTCTTTGATTGTAGGTGAACTATAAATCCCAGCCACTACAACTCCCAAATGTCAAGGTCAATTTCCCGAAACTCCACCAGTGTTCACATTTGGGCATATTGAGTTTCCATGCCAAGTTTGGTCCAGATCCATCATTGTTTGAATCCACAGTGCTCTCTGAGTGTAGGTGAACTACAACTCCAAAACTCAAGGTCAATGCTCACCAAACCCTTCCAGTATTTTCTGGTGGTCATGGCAGTTCTTTGCCCCAAGTTTGGTTCAATTCCATGGTTGGTGGGGTTCAGAATGCTTTTTGATTGTAGCTGAACTATATATTCCAGCACCTACAACCCCCAAATTACACAATCAACCCCCCAACCTCAGCAGTATTCAAATTGGGCATATTGGGTATTTGTGCCAAATTTGGTCCAGTGAATGTAAATACATCCTGCATATCAGATATTTACATTGCTATTCATAACAGTAACAAAACTACAGTAATGAAGTAGCAATATAATGTTATGGTTGGAGGTCACCATATCATGAGGAGCTATACTAAGGGGGCATGGCATTAAGAAGGTTGAGAAACACTTCCTTACAGTGACCCCGAGGTGTTCCTCGTCTTCCCTTCATTTTTTTATATGCATGGTACTCAAAGCAACCTGAAAGCATTCCAGTTTAAGCCACACGGGTAATGCAGGATCTAGAATCCCAGTTCTGCATCAACGAAATGTGTCCTGGCCTTTTGCACTGCAGTGGCCATTAGAACACATTTTATGGTGATGGGGAATGCAGGCCAGATGGACTCAGGGGTTATCACTACACTTTTAAAATTCTGCCAGAGAATGTATGAATGACTCTCTGTGTAACATCTGCTCAACAGGAGATTGACACAATAAAGACAGCGCACTATCCAAACCCTATGCTGCTTCTGACTTGTATGAGAAATCTATGCCCAAGCAAGACCTTTGAACTTCAAGGCTTTGGTGCAGAAAACCAAAGGCTTGAAAGATGAATGGAATTAAGGCAGAGATGCTCAATTGGATATTAGTTGTTACTTCTATACATTAGTATCTAATCATATCAGATGTTTATTTCAATATATTTTCATAACCTGTGGTTACAGCCACAATATTTATGAAAATATATTCAAATTAAGCGATTTTTGTACATCTAGACCTGCAAGGTAGCTGCCACCTCCTCACTAATGATGCGCATCTTATGGTTAATGAAGTTATTTCTGTATTATTGAAACTTAAAAGCATTCATTTTTCTTTTTCAGCTCTAAAAACTTCATCTTAATACAATGCAATTGTCTAGAACTTCGGAGTTCCATATTCCATCTAAATATTGCCAAGCAAATAGAGCTTCCCACTTATGTACAATGAGGTTTGATATGGCTTAAACTGTTATAGCTTTATTCTGTAGCAAGCATATTAATCATAGACAATATCCTGCCCACCAGAAGTTGATGGTTATCATCTCCCAAAATTCATAGAAAAAAAGTTGACCAGGGCTTCACGGGCCACTGAGTCCAACTTGCTGACATCTAGAAAAGGAAACTCCACCACCACTGAAATAATTGATTCCATTGCTCAACTGTCAAGGAGTTCCTTCTAAAGTGCAGTTTGATACCTATCATAGAATCATAGAATCGTAGAGTTGGAAGAGACCTCGTGGGCCATCCCGTCCAATCCCCTGCCAACCAAGAAGCAGAAAAATCACATTCAAAGCACCCCTGACAGATGGCCATCCAGCCTCTGCCTAAGGTACTGTATGTTACTATCCTCCAGTAACATAATTAATTAGCTCTAGTTCTACTAATCCATACTTCAGGAAAAAATGCCCGGCTGCTCATTGGAGGGAAGGATATTAGAGGCAAAGATGAAGTACTTTGGCCACATAATGAGAAGACAGGAAAGTTTAGAGAAGACAATGATGCTGGGGAAAATGGAAGGAAAAATGAAGAGGGGCCAGCCAAGGGCAAGATGGATGGATGATATCCTTGAAGTGGCAGGCTTGACTCTGAAGGAGTTGGGGGTGATGACGGCCAACAGGGAGCTCTGGCGTGGGCTGGTCCATGAGGTCACGAAGAGTCGGAGGCGACTGAACAAATAAACAACTTCTCTTTGGGGCATCAGAGAACAAAACTTTTGTTCCTCATTGTTGACTGTGATGCATAGAGCTTATGGTAAAGGAAGACCAGCAATGACTACAGTGGTGGATGGTGCCATTTCTGTCCTTCATAAACCTTGGATAAGTACAGGTTGAACACCCTTTATCTGAGATGCTTGTGTTTTGGATTTCAGGGTTGTTTTTTATTTTAAAGAATACCTATATTAGCATATAGGTACATAATGAGATGGGAGTCAAGTATAAACACAAAATCCATTTGTGTTTCATATAACTCTTATATGTGTAGCCATATCCATATATATAACAATATTTTTAAAATAATTTTGTATATGAAACAATGTTTATGTACCCTGACCCATCAGAAATATAAAGCGTCAGTATCTCAGTGACCCATGTGGACAATTGTGGGTCTTGGAGCACTTTGGATTTCAGAATTCTGAACAAAGGATGCTCAACCTGTATGCAAAGGGATCTTGTAGAACCACCTGTTGTCAAACACGACACACACACACCCCGCCCCAATAAAAGAAAGACATAATTCTAACCCAAGGAAGACAATTCCCCAAGGACAAAGGGCCAAATGAACTACAATGGCTACTGTCCCTGCAGCCTCCCTCGAGCCTCCCAGTAGCAGCAGCAACCCCAACTCCATAGCCTCCAACTCCCCCCACATACTGATGTTCAGCCTGAGCCGGTCCACAGCAACGAACCTCCAGAACTTCACTGGAGATCGCCTCATGGCCCCACTCTCTCCCAACTAAGTTATAGCCTAAATTACTACCATGTTTCATGTACCTCCATTTCCAGACCCTCTACTATACAAAATATCTTTCTATATTTCTTTTATTTATTTTCTTATGTGAATATGTGTATGAGCACAAAGGAATGAATTAAAATAAATAAGTCAAATAACCTTTCATGCCCGGCATGCAGCCCCAGCGAGATCCCTCTCCTCTCACCTTTCTTTCTACCTGAGAACCTATATTGAGACACCACATGAACTCGTTTATATTTCTATATTTTTATTATTATCATTATTATTTCCTTGTTTTATATGAAATAGAAGGCAAACATACATGAACTCATGAAGTCTAATAACCTCTTGAGCAAGCTCTTGAGCAATTCTAGATACTCTTTCCACACAAATGGGGCAAAATATCTGTGGGACAAAATATCTTCCTGCCTGACATCTGAAACTTTCCTTTTGGGGATCTCAGCTATCCATGGGACGAAAGTTTAGGAAGAAACATTGATTGTACTCCAATCACCAATAGACATTTCTGGGAGCATTTATTTGTCTTCCCAGCATGGGAAGATGTCTGGAGATACAGTGTTTGTTGTCTTTACAGCCAGGACTCGGTATCTGTGTAATCCTATCAATCATCATTTTGGATTTTCTTTGTTTTCAGCATTCCATCGCTACACACCCAGGAATTGACACAGCCCCTGGAGACCTCTTTGCCCACACTGCCCCCGCCCCCTGGACCACCTCCACTGGCTCATTGGAAGCTCCAGTGCCTCCCTGTTCAGCTGGGAGGAGATCCCTGGCCACTTCACCACTGTCTCCTCCAACCAGGGGTCACACCGGCTAAGGCCCACCTCTCAACCAATCAGAGGCCTGGAAAATGCCGGCCAGTTTCTCATCACTGGCCTATTAGGAACTGAGGTTCAAAATGTAGCAATGTTAATGCATGAAAACCCTTGTGTATAAAATTGCCTGCTTTATGATTATGCTTTGTGCTTGTACTCTTTGAGCACCCGTTGCTGTATGTGTCCCTTATGCACAGATTGAATAAACACCTCTGTCTTTTGCCTTCAACCTGGTGAGATTCCTATTTTCCATCCTGAAACATCTGCAGTTAGCAAAGCTTGCCAGGCATCCCGCAGTATCCGTGGGGCTTTGAAAAACCTCAAATTTCCTGCATCACTCCGAGACTGAGAGGTAAAAGTTCATAGCATAAGCTTTCATACATTATTACTCCCATCTAACATGGATATGGACTTGCACTAGAATTCCCTTCCATGGAGCTCTACTCCACTTCCCTTGAACTCTTAACACTGTAGTCTTCTAGCAGAGGTTTATTTATTTATTTATTGACAGCATTTATATTCCTCCCTTCTCACCCTGCAGGGTCACAATGCACATATACATGGCAAACCTTTAATGCCATAGACATACAGCATATATAGACAGAGACACAGAGGCTATTTAACTTTCCAGCTTCATGAGGGTATGCTTTTTGAATTCCAGCCACCGGGGGAGCTGTGACTTCACAATCCACTTGTGACACCAATGGAGTACTTCCTCATTCTTTGCATGCTGCTGGAGAGTTTTATAGTGTTGTAAGTTAGTTAAATTAGCCACCCTAAATTTCCTACTTGACAGATGCAATTGTCTTTCAGCAAAGGTTGACAGCAAGCTAGACAAATAGCCGGAAGCTCACTCCGACCCAGGCTTCAAACTCATGACCTTTCGGTCAGTAGTGATTTTAATGCAGCTGACTCCCAACCAGCTGCGCCACAACCGGCTCAAGTATCTCAACAAATAAGAAATCCTAGATTATTGTAGGCGCTTTGGCAGTTATAGTAGCATAAACCTATTTTGAATGTGTCACTACATTTTTAGAGATGTGGGGCTTGCTAAAACCCCACATCTTCATTGGGGTTTTAAACTGAGAACAGGAAAGATGATCTCTTGGTTCTTCCTGTCTTTTTCCCGCCTCCCTCTCTAAATATAATGCTAGGATTTCTGAAGGTGGAGGCATTTCTTTCTGTATACATTTAACCCAGGACATGAATTGTATTCAGACACATTTGTGATTCCAGCTAGAAAATATTTCAACATTTAATATATACCAAACCATTATCTAATAATGAGAGGAATATAAAGGGATATGAAAGTAATAGCCTGTTACACATAGAGGAGGATTCATATTTATGGCTTGGAAGAGGCCTTGAGTGCTTTGGGGGGGCTTGCATTTTTTGAGGAAGGGAATCAGTAGATTTATAGGCAGGGAAAAAGCTTCCTCCACTATCAACAACCCAAGAGTCTGATAAGTAAACAAGAGATCTGTGTGGTCTCTGAGCCACTTCATGTTGTTAAAGGTTGAGAGGAAGATCATTAAAGGTGATTCATTCACCAGTGAAAAGACCATATTAACTGTCTAAATGCAAGGAATTTGTGTTACTGTTATTTCAGGAAATTGGGTTTCATTTCATGTCCTCCTAAAGCTGATTGGATCATTGGCTTCTCTGGGAAATCAACTTTCATTTGGACCGGATTAGATTCTCTTTTAGAGGACATAATTAAACCAATTACCATTTATACTTCAGAGCATTTCAAGGTTTTTCTCTGTATATGCAATTATCATCATAATAAAGTTGTTATAAAGTCAGTTTCATTGCACCCATTTTTCAGATCGGTAACTGAAATGCAATGAGTGTATGGCTCAAAGGAAAATAGGGATTTCTAAGTTCACAGATTCATATCTGAGGACCAACATATACTTCAGAATTAATGTAGTTTGACACCACTTCAAATGCCATGGCACAATGCTGTGGAGTCCTCGGAGATGTACTTTGGTGAGGCAGCAGCAGCACTCTTTCAGAGAAGACTAGAGACCAAGTAAAACTACAACACCCATGATTCTATAGCAATGAGTCATGACAGTTAAAGTAATGTCAAACTGCATTAATTATATGGTGTGGATGCACCTTATTCACACACACACACACACAAGAATGTTTTCCAGGTCAGAAGTCATTAATTGAATAAATGAGTGAATGAATGGGTGTTTTATTTTTTAATGAACTATTTAGTTGAAACCAAATTCATTTAGATTCCCCAAGAACAACATTAATATATATATATATATACTAGCTGTCCCCTGCCACACATTGCTGTGGCCCAGTCTGGTGATCTGGAAAATAAAGTAATGAGAACGTGTTAGTTTCTAACATAGTTCTTCTGCTTGTGGGTTAACAGTATTTCTTGTTGTTTCTTTGTCAGTGTTGATGTAGAGATTGTCTGGTTTGCCTACTCTGAAACATGCAACATATAATTGTCCTTCTTTAGGGGACCCTTTCAAATCTATGATACTATATCTGTCATATACATGTGTGTGTGTGTGTGTGTGTGTGTGTGTGTGTGTGTGTGTGTGAATCATAGATATCTATCTATATCTATGGCTGGATGGCTCTTTGTCTGGAGGGTTTTGATTATGTTTTCTTGCCCTTGTGAAGAGAGTTGGACTGGATGGCCTTAAAGCCACCTTTCTTAACTGGGGGGTCACGAGGGGGTGTCAGAAGGGTCACCAAAAACCACCAGGAAACACAGTATTTTCTATTGGTCACAGGGGTTTGTGTGGGAAGTCTTGCCCAATTCTATCGTTGGTGGGGTTCAGAATGCTCCTTGATTGCAGGTGAACTATAAATCCCAGTAACTACAATTCAAAGACTATTTCCCCCCAAACTCCATCTGTGTTCGTATTGAGTATTTGTGCCAAGTTTAGTCCAGATCCATAATTGTTTGAGTCCACAGTGCTCTCTGAATGTAGGTGAACTCCAACTCCAAAGCTCCAGGTCAATGCCCACCAAACTCTTCCAACATTTTCTGTTGGTCATGGGAGTTCTGTGTGCCAAGTTTGGTTCAATTCCATCATTGGTGGAGTTCAGAATGCTCTTTGATTGTACGTTAACTATAAACCCCAACAACTACAATGACAAAATCATTTTTGAGTGATGGCCACTCATTGAGTTAGTAGGTGTCTTGTAGCCAAATTTGGCAGCAATTCATACAGCCGTTTTTGAGTTATGATATCACTCAAAGCGAACAGAGCATATGTGTGTGTGTGTGTGCGCGTGTGCAAAATATTTGAACAGCCAACACAAACTCCATGGTTTGGATTACTTGTCGGAGGATATGCCCATAAAGTGTTGTTTTTGTTGTTTGTAGATTTCTAGGAGGGGTTCATGCACCTCAACAAATGAGAAAGCCCATATTTTTGTAGGAGCTTTGGCAGTTATAGTAGCATAAGCCTATTTTGAATGTGTTTCTATGCTTTTAGAGTTGGGGGGGGGGGGGGGCGGGGAGGGGGCTTACTACAGCCCCACATCTTCATCAGGGTATCAACTGATTTAGAAGCCATTCCTCTTTTGTTTTCTAGGCCAAGCGCCTCTCCACTGGCTGGGCTGCAATGTCACCCTCAGCTGAGCATATGGTAACAGTCAACAGCATAATCTACCTGAGGACTTGGGTGGCTATGCAAACAGATGTCTCCCGCCCCTGTGCTTTCAGGACATATCAGTAGGCATTTGAGTTAATTAAGATCAACATTCTTTCAATTTCACCCCTTATAAAACGTCTGGGAGATTTTTATTCAGCGTGAAGCGTGACCCTAATGCAGCCCAATGTGGCTTGTTCTCTTGTACCTCATCCATAAAACAAAACCCCTTGGTGCATTCCAACCTCAGCTGTTTGCTTTGAGCTCAGGACCAAGAGAGAGTGTGAAAAACCAGCAGCCAGTTAACGGCAGGGATAGGTTTACCAGACCCCTAATGCTGTCAAGAGCAAAAGTCAGGCTGATCGGGTTTCTTTCCTCTGAATTGGAACACGGCTGCCCATGACTCTGCCACCGTTCTTTTGAGCTGTTCACAGGTCTTTGAGCAGGGCTAATATTCTGTGACTGAAGCAACAGTGGATTTTATTGCACTTCCCACCCACTCTGGAACATGATGTCTGGAAGTGCATTGGATGAATTTGAGCTGAAACGTGCCCCATGTCCTAGGCTTAGGGTGGGTAACAGACAGACCCATGTAACAGATTAGAAAGATCAAGTCTTTTCCAAAAGAGGACATTTCATGACTGGAGTGTCACATCAGAGAAGATCATCTCCCTTGTCCTCATATAGTCTTGCTCTGTTGGTGAGACTATATGAGGACATATAGTTCTTAGGTGGGCATATAGATTTAGGGAGAAATTAACGCTATTAGGCATTTCTTATTTTATGGGATGTTCCTTATTTGAAGGCAGGAAAGCTTGCCCGTTAAAAGGACTGGAAGGTATCTTAACTATGCAGTGGTTCTCAACCTGTGGGTCCCCAGGTGTTTTGGCCTACAACTCCCAGAAATCTCAGCCAGTTTACCAGCTGTTAGGATTTTTGAGAGTTGAAGGCCCAAACATCTGGAGACCTACAGATTGAGATCTATGGGGTAATATTGCAAGCAGAGGTGATAACGAAATATTTTTGGAGACCCGAGGTGAATTCCTCCCCCCCCCCCGTGAGTCCATGATATGGAGTCACATGGTACAGACTTCCTAGAGCAGTGGTTCTCAACCTGTGGGTCCCCAGATGCTTTGGCCTTCAACTCCCAGAAATCCTAACAGCTGGTAAACTGGTTGGGATTTCTGGGAGTTGTAGGCCAAAACACCTGGGGATCCATAGGTTGAGAACTACTGGCCTAGAGTGTGCCAAGTTTTCTCAACTGCTGGATACAAAAGCAAATGATTAGATCCCACAAAGGTTTATTGGAATCTCCTTCCATGGTGTTCTAGGGTTAAGGAAGAGTGAATTGACCCATAGGTAAGCCACTGCTACAAGTATAAAAGATGTCTCCTATTTTAGGCTAGAACACTGTGTGTGTGTGTGTGTTTGTGTGTGTTATATAGACTGAATAAATTGCCAAAATGACCTGCATTTGGGCTATGGGTTCTTCATAAAGACAGAAATGGTTGCATCATGTAATTATGAATGTGTACAATACATGTTGAGCATCCCTTATCCAGAATTTTGAAATCTGAAATACAATGTTATTATTAGATTCACTAGAGGAACCTGTAAAGGAAGGAACAACAATAAATTTAAAATTTGAGAACATTTCAGGATTAGCCATAAACATTGAAAAATTACATAAAATTACATAAAAATGGGGGCCTGGTGTGCGAGCATCTAAAAATGTTAACACAGGGAATGCAATTTGTTTAATCTTAATGAGGATGCACGGGAAAAGGAAGAGGGGCCGACCAAGGGCAAGATGGATGGATAGTATCCTTGAAGTGACTGGCTTGACTCTGAAGGAGCTGGAGGTGGTGACAGCGACAGGGTGCTCTGGTGTGGGCTGGTCCATGAGGTCACAAAGAGTCGGAAGCAACTGAATGAATAAACAACAACAATGAGGATGCCTCCAATGAGGGAGACAGAAGAGCACCCATCATCTATTTGCAAACACCCCGACACTGATTTTTTTCATTAGGCATAGGCTATGCTTGATTCCATGGAGCTCCCAGTGATGCAGTGGGTTAAAAAGCTGAGCTGCTGAACTTGTTGAACAAAAAGTTGCAGGTTTAAATCCTGGGAGCAAGGGTGAGCTCCTGCTGTTAGCCCCAGCTTCTGCCAACCTAGCAGTTCAAAAACATGCAAATGTGAGAAGATCAATAGGTATCACTCCGGCAGGAAGGTAACGACACAACATGTAGTAATGCCGGCCACATGACCTTGGAGGTGTCTACGGACAACGCCAGCTCTTTGGCTTAGAAATGGAGATGAGCACCAACCCCCAGAGTCGGACACGACTGGACTTAATGTCAGGGAAAAACCTTTACCTTTACCTATGCTTGCTTCCAAAATAATATCAGAGCAGTAAGCTATCTACATTCAAGCTTGCAGGCAACAGTATGTTTCCTCAGGCCGTTCTTGCTAGCAGTGTCTTGTTTGTGTAGGACAGGATAATTGGATTAGGGATTATACCAACTGGTGGGAGGGCCTGCTAACAGCTTTCTTTCTTTCTTTCTTTCTTCCTTTTTTTCTGCATGTCGATTCTTGCATATTATTTTAGAGACATTCGTCATATGATCTGTTGGGGTAATATTTCAAGCAGAGCTGATAACGAAGTATTCTTAGAGATTCAAGGTGAATTCCTTTCTCTCTCCCCCCTGTGAGTCCATGATATGAAGTCACACAGTACAGACTTCCTATAGTGTGCCAAGCTTTTTCAACTGCTGGATACAAAACAAAATGACTTGATCCCACAAAGTTTTATTTGACTCTCCTTCCATGGTAGCCTAGGGTTAAAGAAGAGGGAATTGATAATGAAATTCAGCAGGAAACAAACTAGAATCCCTTTTCCATTACAGAGAAGAAAGAAAGTGTGGTGGGGAAGTGCTATCTTTCCTCCTACACCTCTCTCTCCTTATGTTCAGAACTTAGAAGGGATATAAAATCATTGGGCAGGAGATACAGGATACAGTGTATTGTTACTGTGCATTGCAGGCAAGTATGGAATTAGCAGGCACATTTAGTCCCCATGATTTGGTAATGAAAATTTGTTTTATCCATGTTTTAATACAATATTTGCAATTTCTTCATAAATTCAATCTAACCACTCAGATGTAGGGAAAGCAGACACATCTAAACATCTTTGAGTGTTTAGACTTTACAATGGATTCTATATCCACAGATTCAACCACCAAAAGACTGAAAATATTTTTAAAAACACAAGTAGGAAATGTTTTGTTGAATCACTGCCAGAATCACTGGGTTGCTGTGAGTTTTCAGGGCTGTATGGCTATGTTCCAGAAGCATTCTCTCCTGACATTTCACCCACATCTGTGGCAGGCATCCTCAGAGGTTGTGAGGTTTGTTGGAAACTAGGCAAGTGAGGTTTATATGTCTGTGGAATGTCCAGGGTGGAAGAAAGAACTCAAGGCAAGGGTGAATGCTGCAATTGGCCACCTTGATTATCATTTAATGGCCTTGCAGCTTCAAAGACTGTCTGCTTCCTGCCTGGGGGAATCTTTTGTTTGGAGATGTTAGCTGGCCCTGATTGTTTCCTGTCTGGAATCTACCTGTTTTTTTTAGTATTCCTCTTTATTTACTGTCCTGATTTTGGAGAATTGTAATACTGGTAGCCAGATTGTGTTCGTTTTCATGGTTTCCTCCTTTCTGTTGAAATTGTCCACATGCTTGATGATTTCAGTGGTTTCTCTGTATAGCCTGACATGGTGGTTGTTAGAGTGGTCCAGCATTTCTGTGTTCTCAAACAATATGCTGTGTCCAGGTTGGTTCATCAGGTGCTCTGTTATGACTGACTTCTCTGGTTGAATTAGTCTGCAATTCAACGCTAATCAAGCTGGCCAATTGCAACATTCACACTTGCCTCAAGCAGACAAGAGTTCTTTCTCCCACCCTGGACATTCCACAGATATATAAACCTCACTTGCCTAGTTTCCAACAGACCTCACAACCTCTGAGGATGTCTGCCATAGATGTGGATGAAATATCAAGAGAGAATGTTTCTGGAACATGGCCATACAGCCCAGAAAACTCACAGCAACCCAAACAGGAAATCTTGATTTTGCCATTTTTATAAGGGGCACAGTTTTATTGGCCTATTGCCTATAATGGAATTTGAACATCCACTGATTTTGCCATACCTTGAAACAAACCCCAGTGGTGTATTGTATCTAGCTTAGAATATATGCATAGTCAATCATATTTGTGGTGTGAAACTAGAGTTTCCAGGGTTTCCAGTTTCCCACCAGGCAGGTTCCTTGTCTTAAATGTCAACAGTACGGGCATTAATCCATAATATAAATCGCTATACATACTACACTGGCTAATGCACATAGATGGGAATTTAGTTCCTTTTTTCCTTCAAGAGACAGCTTTCCACAAGGTAGAGATGTCTTTGTTTATGAGAAAGAACTAGATTTTAAACAGCAAAGAAAATAAATAAAAATATTCCGATTCATGCCTAGGAGAAATCTCTAAGAAAGAATTCTCAGCCTTTCCTACCAAACTGTTTCCCACCCCCATTGTTGTTGTTCATTCGTTCAGTCATCTCCGACTCTTCGTGACCTCATGGACCAGCCCATGCCAGAGCTCCCTGTCGGCCGTCACCACCCCCAGCTCCTTCAAGGTCAGTCCAGTCACTTCAAGGATGCCATCCATCCATCTTGCCCTTGGTCGGCCCCACTTCCTTTTGCCTTCCACTTTCCCCAGCATAATTGTCTTCTCTAGGCTTTGCTGTCTCCTCATGATGTGGCCAAAGTACTTCAACTTTGTCTCTCCAATGAGCTCATATGAAAATGTCATTTCACTGATGGCCCAATTGCCAGAAGCTTGTGAATGAATAGCTACCTTCCTTAGCTAGTGTATCTTAATTTAAAACCAGGGAGAGACTGTTAATTAATTGAATAGAAGGCAAAACAATTAATGAATAGTGAATGCTGTGTTGGCCTGTTTCTTTGCTAAGGCAACCACAAATTCTCTTGCCATAGAGATCATAGTTGTGTTTGTACTTATGATAACCATTTTTGTTTATATATCATCTGAAGTTAATTTAAAGCAGTGCAAAAGAGATCCCAAGGCACAGCCTTAAAGGACTTCTTCACAGGTATGTATAATTATTTAATAACAACTGAATGGAAGCAAGCCAATTACTGAATTTTTGGTATTTCTATCACCACAGTTGCAAGGAAATTTCGACCCTCAGGATAGTGACAGTCCACATCAATCGGATCACAAATCAGAAACTCATATGTAGTCTGAATGTTAAAGGAACTATCCAAAGTGCTGAACTTATTTCAGGAAACCACCCCACTGTCATTGTCTGCAAAGTTTGTTGGACTTCCATGCCTACCCAGTCCTAACAAGTTGAGTCCACAGATGTGCATGTTGGGGACTGTCGATAGGCAAATCCTGGAGTGCTACAGGTTTCCTTTTGCCGAAGTACTTTGTGATATTATCTGGAAGATTGTTATTGCATTTGCCTCTTTCTTTTCCCTTGATGGAGCAGTTAAAGATATAAAGACGTTAGGGAAACTTCTCTTCTTCTTCTTCTGCCTCAACAGGTGGAGACTGAGAAATGATTTTTAACTAAATAGTTGTAGGAGATGTGTTGACTTGCATCCTGTTAGTGAGTTATTATGTTAGCAGTTGGAGTTCATTGTCATTGTTGGATGCTTTCAAGTCATTTCTGACTTATGACCTAATCACAGGATTTTCTTGGTAACACTTATTCAGAGATGGTTTGCTTTTGGCCATTTCTGAATAAGTCTTACTGAATGATCATAAACAAGTCAAACACTATGAATGAGTGTGTGGCTTGTTTATGATCATTCAGTTTCCATGGCCAAGTGAAGATTCAAATCCTGGTCTCCAGAGTCATAGGATGATGCTCAAATAACTACACCTCATTGACCTCATGCTATTGTAATTCATTTCTTTTTGTCTATTGTGGGAGGTCAGAAGTTTCCATTGACAACAAAATGACCAGCCCCCAACCTAACTTCTTTTCTCAGCAGTAGCCCTCCCCCATGACCTTATCACCATCAGTGGGAATGTAGAGGGTGATTGAAAAAGCCTCCAGATATCTTCCTAAAGTTAGATACACAACAACGGCATCCTTCATAACCTCCAAAAGCCTCCAGAAGTTCCTGTGGATACCTGTCATTGTACATCTAGTTATGGAAAGATAGTTGGACATGAGTCTCGTTTTGCACAAATCCCCACTGTGCAGGAAATGACCAACATGGGAGATATTGCAGAGAATGTGTGTATCTAGCAGAGAAAAAGTGGGTTTTCAGGAGAGTGGATGAGAGATACATAGCTATGCATCATCATTGCATCTCCTAATCTGAGAGTGTTATTCTTCCTTTTCAATTTACATCCTATCTCTGCTATGCTATGCTTATAAAAAATCTACTCAGGAAAGGGACTCATTGAATGCCACATGATGCGTACTTTTGAGTCCAAACCTATCAGGTATCAGGTATATATAGGAATCAAGAGATGTATGCATAGTTGTATGTAGCAGGTCAAAGTCTCATGGTCTTTCTCCTTTTGCTTATAGCCAAGGTGAAAGCCATGTGGCTCACCAAATATTGCTGAACACACCCTTGAGTAGGCTGGCTGAGAACAGTGGTTCAAAAAAAATCTGGACACGTCTCCAATTCCTATCCCTTATTTAAACATTTGGAGTCCCTGGTGGTGCAATGGGTTAAACCCTTGTGCCAGCAGGATTTAAGACCAATATCATCTGGGGAGAGCATGGATGAGCTACCTCTGTCAGCTCCAGCTCCCCATCAGGGACATGAGAGAAGCCTCCCACAAGGATAGTAAAACATCAAAACATCCAGAAGCCCCCTGGGCAACGTCTTTGCAGACAGCCAATTCTCTTACACCAGAAGTGACTTGCAGTTTCTCAAGTTGCTCCTGGCATGAAAAAAAAAAAGTCATCGATGCAGTTTTTCAGTTTCTAAATGGAATTACCTAAGCCAAATAATTCTTTCTATTGGGGAAATAGCAAGAAAATGCTGCTGATATTGGCAGCATGATTGTTATTAATTGTGCATTGAAAACCTCTATGGATCTTTTTGTAGTGCTGACGTTTTTGGCAACCCCACACACATGCGATTAATCTTGCATTCCAAAGGGGATGGTGGTACACATGAAAGAACATGGCTTAAAAACCAAAGAACCCTGAACAGTATCAGAATCTGACTCCCACAGTTTTAAGGGATGCGAGTGTCATCTTTGTTTTAAGAGTTTATATTTTCTTTCTGCAAGGAGGGCAATGTACGCTTCTGGTTGTCAACACGGCATCACTCCCTGAACTGCTCATTTAGCAAGTGCAGGTATGAACAGTAACTTCTTTTGACAAGTGACTCTGAGGCATGTAAGAGGAGTTCAGCAGGAACACTTCACAGAGAGAGATGGAGGAATCCACATTTAGGGAAGCGGACGGAGCTAAAATTCCACCCCGAAGTTCAGCAGGGCACCATCTATTTGCATGTGGGATTCCACGAACATGAGAACATTGAAGCAATGTGTGGCGGCATTGCCAGAAGCAGAAATTCTTTCTTTTTTTTTTTTCATAGTTGTAAAACAAACCATACTTGAAAGCAGGGACGAGACTACTGAACTCTTACTCTTGGAGTATACTAAAAGCAACCCCCCTCCTTACGTTTGGACATTGAGAAGCAAACACCATCTGTATCCTTTTCCCGGCCATAAAGGCAGCCTTTGTTTTCCACTCAAAAAAAGGGAGAAAATCACTGGTAGCTGTCTAACTTCTCAATTGGGCAGTTCATCACAGGAATAGTAGTTCTGCTCTACTAATTGCCTAAGCTTTTGCTATATTTGTTTGTGTGCTTTTGTTCCTGAAGAAAAAGGGTCCTCAACATTTTCTGTCGTATTTATTTTCATTAGTGTTAACTACAACAACTTTCAACTTGTGTAAACAATCAAGGATATGTCCCTATCAAAATGCAAATATAAGAGAAAGGCAAACATCAGAATGCTCAGAGATGAACTACATTATTTGTACCTAAAAGAAAATGAAGATATTCAGTAGTTGAGACAGGTATGGAGGCTTCTGCATTTAGAGCCTTTGTTTATGTATTTATTTACCTTATTTATATTTTGCCTTTCTCTACCTCAAGGGGGACTCAAGGCAGCTTGCAATCGCACCTCCATGGTGACTTAAAACATACCACATCAGTTAAAACATAAGTCTATATAAATAAAAATGTAATGTTCGTTTGTGGGATTAATATAACTCAAAAACCTCTGGACGAATTGACACCAAATTTGGACAGCACACACCTAACAACCCAATGTATGTCTTTCACTCAAAAAATTTGGATTTTGTCATTTGGGAGTTGCAGTTGCTGGGATTTATAGTTCACTTACAAAGAGCATTCTGAACTCCACCAATCATGGCATTGAACTAAACGTGGCATACCGGGCTCCCATGACCAACAGAAAACACTAGAAGGGTTTGGTGGACATTGACCTTGAGTTAGGGAGTTGTAGTTCACCCACATCCAGAGAGCACTGTGGACTCAAACAATGATAGATCTGGACCAAACTTGGCATGAATATTCCATATGCCCAAATATGAACACAGATGGAGTTTGGGGGAAATAGACCTTGACATTTGGGAGTTGTAGTTACTGGGATTTATAGTTCACCTACAATCAAAGGGCATTCTGAACTCCACCAGTGATGGAATTGAACCAAACATGGCATACAGGACTCCCATGACCAACAGAAAACACTAGAAGGGTTTGGTGGGCATTGACCTTGAGTTGGGGAGTTGTAATTCACCTACATCCAGAGAGCACTGTGGACTCAAACAATGATGGATCTGGACCACACTTGGCACGGATATTCCATACGCCCAAATATGAACACAGATGGAGTTTGGGGGAAATAGACCTTGACATTTGGGAGTTGTAGTTACTGAGATTTATAGTTCACCTACAATCAAAGAGCATTCTGAACCCTACGAATGACAGAATTGGGCCACACTTCCCACACCAAACCCCCATGACTAACAGAAAATACTTAAGGCCATCCAGTCCCACTCCCTTCACCAGGGCAAGAAAATGTAATCAGAGCCCTCCTGACAAAGAGCCATCCAGTCATAGATATAGATAGATATGATTCACACACACAGAGAGATATAGTATCATAGATTTGAAAGGGCAATTATATGTTGCATGTTCCAGAGTAGGCAAACCAGAAAATCTCCACATCATCACTGACAAAGAAACAACAAGAAATACTGTTTACCCACAAGAAGAAAGAAATTACATATATTAAAAACCAAAAGGTTCTCATTATTTTATTTTCCAGATCACCAGACTGAGCCACAGCAACGTGTGGCAGGGGACGGCTAGTTAAACATAAAAACATAATAAGCATAATAAAAATACATTTCAATGAATCACGTCATCCAGAGTCATAGTCTAAAAGCCAACCCATAGTCAGCGGTTACACAACACTCAGGTTGTGTTTTGCTCCATTCCTAGCAAACAATACTCAGTATCTTATTCATAGGAAACAGAGACACTTTCAAAGGCTAGAAAATAAAGTATCTTTCTTATTGTCAGATGCTTTCAAGTCATTTCTGCCTTGTAACCCTACAGCTAACGTATCACAGGGTTTTCTGGGACTGAAAGTTTGTGACATGCACAGGATCACCCAATCGTTTTCCATGGCTGAGCAAGGGTTTGAACCCTGGTCTTCAGACTTGTACCCCAATGTTCAAACTATTTTAACCCATGAGAAACAAAGGGTTGTTGTGTGTAAGCCATTAGAAAATCATCATGTGTGGAAAGTGGTTCTTCTGCAACATTGGATGGGGAGCCAAAGAGGTCAGGTATCTTAGGTTTATTTTCAGCACCAATAGATGTTTCTTCATAGTGAAAAAGCAGGTATGAAAGAAATGTAAGAAAATAAACAATATTAGCTACTTGGTAAGAAGAGCCAACTTTTCTTTTGTCCTACCATTCATCTCACAGAGAGGCTGTTGAGTTAGCTCATATGAGCCTTCCAGCCACAATCCCACCAAATCTAGTCCTTTTTGACATCATGGAAACTACCCAGAGCTGCGGTTGCGCAATGCGTTTAACCCTTGTGCCGGCTGGACTACTGATCTGAAGGTAGGGCTGCTAACCTGAAGGTTGCCAGCTCAAACCTGTGAGATTGAGTGAGCTCCCATCTGTCAGCTCTAGCTTGTGGGGACATGAGGGAAGCCTCCCATCAGGGTGGTAACACATCTGGACGTTCCCTGGGCAATGTCTCTGTACTTCTCTCACACCAAAAGCAACTTGCAGTATGTACTTTTGCCTAATTGTCCTTATCCAAGTCTTTTTGATCTACTGTACAGACTCATTGGATTTGTTGGTGGGAGAAGTATCCATAATTCTAAAAAAAATTCTTACAATTGTAGACTTCTGCATATGACAAACAGACTTGTGCATGCAGAAGCCATCTCTTTTTTCAAACAAGCATTATTATAATTTTAAAAACTATTATTATGTAGCACATTTTGTTATGGAGGATGATTAATAACGAAGGGTTACTTGTTGGTTGAATCAGAATTTTAGAGAAGTTATTTTTGTCGGGTTGAGAGGAATACTTTTGGCAGATGTTGTTGAGCCACAATGCCTTGTCATTGGCTATGCTGATGGAAAGTGCAATCAACCAACAGAGGAAACAAATATTTCCCGCCCTTGTTGTCCCCTCACTCTACAGCAGGGTTTGGCCTTCATATCCATGGATACCTGAAACTACAGATAATAGTGAACGCTATATTTTGACTGGAGCCCCCAGTGGCGCAGTGGGTTAAACCGCTTGCTGATCAAAAGGTGGCAGGTTCGAATCAGGGGAGCATTGTGAGCTCCTACTGTTAGGCTAAGCTTCTGCACATGAAAACATGTGGATGTGAGTAGATCAATAGGTACTGCTCCGGCAGGAAGGTAACAGCACCCCATGCAGTCGTGCCAACTACATGACTTTGGAGGTGTCTACGGACAACGCTGGCTCTTCGGCTTAGAAATGGAGATGACCACTAACCCCCAGAATTGGACACAAATTGACTTAATGTCAGGGGAAAACCTTTACCTTATATTTTGACTACACTTTGGCTGGAATCATACCACACAATAGTATTTAGAGAAGACTTAGAGAAGCCCACAAAAACTGTGTGGAACAATTTTTGGAAAGTGGGTAAGTGAAACCATGGATGCAGTCCTCTTATTTGTGGATAAAGGAACTGTACTGTAAATACTAGAAAAAATAACAGTTAGGATTGACAGCGACCATCAGCAAAACACACATGTAAATGGAGTCACAGAAACATTAGAAAGGAAATATTTCCAAAATATAGTATGGGTCTTTTAAGTCAGCTGCTTAAAGATTGTAATAGACAGATAAAATAGCTTACTAGAAAACATTACAGGCAGCTACAACATGATTCAACAAGTCAGTTATTAAACCCATTTTTTATTGTTAACATTGCAAATTTTTGCTCCATGCACACAAGCCACTCTTTAATTAAAAAAATAGCTTGGAGGTATAATTTTATTATACATGAGGAAAACCATGAAAAGTACTATTACCAAGTTGTGAGTAAACTGTTTGAAGCAGTGTTGTTATTTGGGGGGGGGGGGGGGGGAAGGAGATGAAACATGAGTGCCATCAAGAGGCAGCTGGCAGATTGCAAGTGTACAGAAAATTGTAATATGTCAGATGCCTTGAATGTTGGCTCAAATTCACAAACCAAAAGTCCCTTTGCCCAACGACCCACCAAGAAATGTTGGATGACACATACTCCGAGGCACACACTTAAAAACAGAGTACTTTAGGGTTTATATGCATTTCCTTGCATTTTGCCAGATTGGCAAAATTTTATGCTGCTAGTATTAGGTACAGCCATCTTCTAACCTGAAGTTACACAAGAGTGTAGTTTTATGACTTACCATAGTTCTTTAAATAGCACTTATTTCCTTTCCGGACATCCCTGCTTAAGTTCATGTCTTTTGCCAATAGGGTAATAGCTTGAGAATAGGGAAGGTACTGCCAAAGCCCTTTGTCATGATTCATTTTTTAAAGTAAAGTTTTGCAGTTGCTTTTCCTCTTACTTGTTGTTTATTCGTTGAGTTGTTTCCAACTTTGTGACCTTGTGTACCAGCTCATGCCAGAGCTCTGTTGGCCGTGACCACCCCCAGCTCCTTCAAGGTCAAGCCAGTCACTTCAAGGATAACATCCATCCATCTTGACCTTAGTGGGCCCCTCTTTCTTTTTCCTTCCATTTTCCCCAGCATCATTATCTTCTCCAAGTACTTTATCTTTGCCTCCAGTGAGCAGCTGGGTATTATTTCCTGGAATATGGAGTGATTGGATCTTCTCGTGGTCCAAGGCACTCTCAGAACTTTCCTCCAACACCACAGTTCAAAAGCATCTATCTTCCTTCATTCAGCCTTCCCTATGGTCCAGCTCTCACATCCGTAGGTTACTACTGGGAATACCATGGCTTTGACTAGGCGGATCTTCATTGCCAATGTGATGTTTTTACTATTCACTTTTTATTGAGACAACCATACTTTAATGGTATAGATGTACTGTATATACTCAGGGGTAAGCCTAGACATTGTCAAAAAATCAACCCAAATAACTGTGTTGACTTATCTGTGGGTCAGTGTGAATACTGTTCCTTTACCCTGATCAAAAGGGGAACTATCCCTTTCTCTGAGTGGAGTGACAAAAGGCAAACTAATTTATCCTGGGAGAACCCAAAATAAGCACTGACTCTCTACTTTCTCACTATTGTGTCTGGGCAAAGTGAAAATCAAACACAAACATGATTTTGAGTTGTTTGTTTTTATTAGTTTGATACTAACAACTAATTAGAGTCTAGGTTTACATTTTTCAAAGATAGGTCAGCATGCAAAATTGGGTGTGTTTCACAAATGAAGCGCTACTGCTTCCAGGTCCTTACAGTAATTTCATCATTATTGGGAAGAAGCCTGACACCTAATGCTCACCTGGGTCACAAATCAAAATGTTCTAAAAAGCTGGTTGGGAAGGTAGCCAAGATGCAGGAAGGAGGTCTGAGCCTCCTTTTCAAGGGCAGCCAACTCCTGTACTGTAGGTGCCAGAATATCCACATGCCCTTTATAGCTGCCACCTGCCAAAAAAATCAGAAACACGCTTAGGCATGTCCTCTGCACTTACAGTTCAACTACAATGGATCTGAATAATGATTATTGCTAGTACTTATACCCTCTGCTAAAATACATTACATTATGTAATACGGTTTTTGTTCCTGGGTTATAAATGTCATTTCCTAATTGGTTCTATCATAAAAACATGGAAAAAGTATATTAAACTTCAAAAACTTTGTTTTTATGGGACATCCTGCAGCACATTTTTGCTACAGTTTTTCAATGAATATCTCCTTGAGTTTCAACCACTTCAACCTAGTTTGTGGCAGCCACCAAAACAAAGTTTTCTGGAGTATAACAACTACCTTCAAAGTAAGTATCACACAATTAAACAGAAATAACATTTTCTGTTTCAGAAACAGATTTTTCCCCCAAATTGTGTTACATAGTGTTATTTTGCTTCTAACATATAAGAACCCATTGCAAGGCGACACAACTAGTGGCTCAGGCACTGCATGAAGAGATCCTCACTAAACCTGGAGCAAAGTTGAACTGTGGAGAAAGACAATCCTGTTCCCAAGCTTCTGGATCACTCTTCTCCCATCTTAAATGGAGCAGCATGTATTTAATCTTGTCTATTATTTTCTAGATGTGTTCAAAACTGTTTTACCTTTGTATTTGTTTAATTGCTTTTTGTATTAATAGATTTTGTTTTAAGTGAGAACCACAGTATTATAGTAGTTTTTGGAGTCGAGTATTTGAACTCCCCTTTGATTGTGAAAAACCGCTGGGTGACCTGTGGCAAGTCACACTCTCTCAGCCTCAGAGAAAGGTAAAACCACCCCTTTTTAGATCAAATTCTGCCAAAAAACCTCCAAACAACCCTTGATTGATTCACTTTGTGGTTGACAAAGTTAACAATGACTTGAAGTCAGAGATCTACAACAACCTCATTTTTAATTAGACTAAGTTTGTCTGGGTGCTGTGCAAGGAGAAAAGTAGGATATAAGTTAAATAAACAAATGATAGTAATATCAGGAAAGCAGCAATCTAAGTGGAGATTATTAGGCAAAGCTTTTTCCCCCTGAGTGTGGCTAATAACACTTCTAGATGCCAGTTGATAGTAAGGGAAGGTTTAAGCACCTCTCTCATTGTGTGCTGAGGGTGTTATGCTTGAGGCTGAGAATTGGTATCTTAATTATCTTAATTATAAGCTTAGACTTGTGTAATGTCCTGACATAACATATCAAAGGCTTGGAAATAAGAGGTAAGTTAAGCCCCATTAGATATACAGTTATCTTTTTTTCTGGCTAGAGGTTCTCAATCCTATCCAGAATTAGACTAATTTCAAGTCATTCATACACAATATAGTTCTAGAAAGCCTGCCATAGCTGCAGGTGAAATATCAGGAGAGAATGCTTCTGGAACATGGCCATACAGCCGGGACAACTTACAGCAACCTAGTTCTGCATTATTTCTAATATCAATTGTATATGAATTTGAAGAGCATTAATGTATCAAGCATGTCTGAATAGCTTTCAGGAAACATCTTACCATATACTTCTACATTCAGAAGATAAAAGCAGACTTTAAACCAAATGTAAGCGAAAGAAAACTTCTGCTAACTAAATATTATTCTTCTCAACATAATTACAAAATGCTGCTATTGCAAAAAAAAAAAGCTCTTTCAGAAGAAAAATAATTTGGATAATACAAGCATGTAAGACATACATAACTTTGTGTACTACAATTATAGAAAGTTTCATTTCCATTGCCAGAAGAGCTCTGAGAACTAAATGAGCTGTTGGAATTTAAATACATCTGAAGACCTATCTCTTGTGGCAGATTTACCCAGCCAGTTTTAATCACAAATGTTAAACTTGCATCTTGTGTTCACTATATTTTAATCTTTGTTATGTGTATTTTAATATATGTATTTTGTAGAAATACATTTAAATATGTGTATTTTTATAATATAAGAAGTTTTCAGCTATGTTGTAACCTGACTTGAGTCACGAGGAGAGAGGCGGGTAAGAATTATTATTATTTCTCCACTTACCACCAGCAGCCCTCCTTTTCCCATAGGTGACTTTGCCATCAAAATCGTCCACCGGGACTTTGATATCTGGCTCAACCTGAGAAATTGTACAATTCAGGTGCTCTTCTACCTCACCCAGAAGCTAAGAAAAAAAGAAAAGAAAAAGCAAGCAACATTTCCATAAGGTAGTTCTGTTTTCGGTACTATAGACACTATAGATACTATAGACTATAATGTTATTAATGTACATTAAAGACTAAGCAGCCAATTATTATGTAATTTCAATGCTCTTAAATAGATTCAATTCAATGACTATATCAGATCTTTTGGTTAAAATGTGCATGTATATGCATATTATTATAATTATGCCAAATATCATCTAATTAAAAAGTTAAATCTTGGCTGACATGATGAGGACTCAAAATTTCACATGGATCGTCCCGCTCTAACCAGGGAATCTGGTGCCGTTAGGTTTTCCCACTTTTATTTATTTATTTATTTACTTCATGTGTATGCAACTTTTCTCACTCCGGGGGAGGGGGGGGAGGGGAGGAATCAAAGCAGTTTCCAACATATATATGGCAAAACATACATAAAACAACATACATAAAAACCTAACATAAAACAATAATAACATTCAATTATAAATTAAATCATAAAAACGCAACAACATTTAATTCCATTTTGGAAGCGAAGCAGATGAGCCCAATTAGTTTTTGGATGGGCGACAGTTAACTAAAATCCTGATTTTGTAAGCTGTATTGCAAAGAACTGACAAAACCGCATTCCTTGCATAATAACACTGTATCAAATTTATGAGGACACAATAAGTAAGCAGACACCTTGACAAAAGCGGTATAAATTGGGAATCTTTGGGAAAAACTACATGACTATGAGACAGCATGGTGTATTAGTTTGAGCATTAGGCCACAGCTCTGAAGACCAGGGTTCAAATTCTCTCTCAGCCATGGATACTCACTGGGCAAGTCTCAGCCTTAGAGAAAAGATTCTGAACAAATCTTGCAGAAAAGCCCCAATGATAGGTTAGAACCACAGCTAGAAAACATATATTTGCAAGTACTATATATACTTGAATATAAGCCAACCTAAATATAAGCCGAGGCACCTAATTTTACCAAAAAAACCCCCAAAAAACAAAAAAACAAAAAACCTGGGAAAACGTATTGACTCAAGTATAAGCCAAGGGTGGGGAATGCAGCAGTTACTGGTAAATTTCAAAATAAATACAGATACAAATAAAATTACATTAATTGAGACATCAGTAGGTTAAATGTTTTTGAATATTTACATAAAACTAATTTAAGATAAGACTGTCCAACTCTGATTAAATCATTATTCTAACCTTCTTCAATGTAAATGTGCTTACGTATCCTTCCAATAATAATCACTAAACTAAAAACTCAGCTTACACTCTAGTATATATGGTATATTTGAGTCTATAATCTGAAGGGGAAAAAATGACAAAAAAGAAGTTTGCAATTTGAACATGTAATGTGGTCGGTTTCTGTAATCATGAGGGCCATTCTAATCTTCAAAATACAACCTAAGAGTATTTAACATTAAAAAATTTGACACCATTCAACATGTTTTCTACTTATTTCAATAGTTGGACTTTGTTGCCAGATAGTGCTACTGTCCATCATTTTGAGAGAGTAATATTTCATCACAACCGCCTTTTTGCTATGAAAAAATGGGGATTGGAACTTGTTTGAAATTTCCTACAAGAAAGCTTAACCCTTCACAATAACCTGTTTAGCCTGTCTGTATAATAAGCAGGGAGAATATCTTTTTCCACTGAAGGAGAATAACATTCTAGTTTAGTAGTGCTGGTAAAAGGTTACCTGCATTTCATTGTACCAAATTGTGCAGCCGCCTTCATCTTTCAGTCTAGTGTTGTAACATCCTTTCCCACGACTGGGACATGAATGGTACCAAACCTATGTAAGAAGTTTAAATGTTGTTAGGAGACAAAAAAGGTTCAAAACATTTCCAAACATTTCCTTTAAAAAGTAATTAAAACTGATGGAATATAACGTTTACAATAATAGACTATCACTATCTTAGAATTAACTTAATTACAAAGAAGCTTTGAAATGATTGGATTAGCTGCCATAGAGGGGAAGAAAATGAAGACAGAAAAATCTAGCAAGGAACTTCTTCAAGATAAAAGAAGAAGATAATAATCAAGCAAAGATGCAGAGCTTACCTTTTCTTTCTCTGTTGCTACAAGAGAAATGGCCAGACCCATGCTGAAATACAAACATTATTGCCGTTAATTTATTATGAACATATTTTTCTGCTAGAAGCGGAAGGAAAATTCTATTGAAATATTTGGGGAGCACACAAAGGTGAATAAAAGAAAGGTCCTTGTAGGATTACTGGTATTTTCAGCTTGTTTTTATCCACTGAAGTTAAAATCGTTCTTTCCTTTTGATTTTCGCATGCACACACACAGACTGAGTGACTACAGGTTGAGCACTTCTATCTAAAAATCTAAATTTCTGATTTTTCTTTTCCCATCATTCACTTCCACCTTTGAGGCAGGTAGCTAGTCAACTCCCCAGAAACTTCCTGCACAGTGTAGTATTTTTTACAAGCATGGAGATATTCAACCCGTAGTATAACTTATATAAGCAAATCAAATATATTTATTACACTGGCCAAGATAAATTTTGGTGTCTCAAATGTTAGCCCTGTTTCTAGGGATATTTTACCTGCTATTTTGATTCCAAATATGGCACCAGCTCTGGTTCAACAGGGACAAATGCAAGATACTCCACTTCGGCAGAAAAAAACAAAATGCAAAAAAACAGAATGGGGGATGCCTGGCTTGAGCAGTACGTGTGGAAAAGATCTTGGAGTCCTCATGGACAACAGGTTAAACATGAGCCAACAATGTCATGCAGCAGCTAGAAAAGCCAATGGGATTTTGACCTGCATCAATAGGAGTCTAGTGTCTAGATCCAGGGAAGTCATGCTATCCCTCTATTCTGCCTTGGTTAGATCACATCTGGAATCACACTGTGTCTAATTCTGGGCGCTACAATTGAAGAGAGATGTTGACAAACTGGAATGTGTCCAGAGGAGGGGGGATAAAATGATCAAGGGTCTGGAGAACAAGCCCTATGAGGAGCGACTTAAAGAGCTGGTCATGTTTAGCCTGCAGAAGAGAAGACTGAGAGGAGACATGATGAGGGCCATGTATCAAGATGTGGGGGAAGTTATAGGGAGGAGGGAGCAAGCCCTTGTTTTCTGCTGCCCTGGAGACTAGGACAAGGAACAATGATTTCATACTACAGGAAAGGAGATTTCACCTGAACACTAGGAAAAACTTCCTGACTGCAAGAGCTGTTCAGCAGTGGAACTCTCTACCCCAAAGTGTGTTGGAGGCTTTTAAGCAGAGGCTGGATGGCCATCTGTCGGGGGTGCTTTGAATGCAATTTTCCTGCTTGGCAGGGGATTGCACTAGATGATCCATGAGGTCTCTTCCAACTCTGTGATTCTATGGTTTTTGAGAAAATAGAACACATGCCATCTTTCAGATGTCATCTGTCTGCCCATAGAAAACCCTAACCCTAACCCATATCTAAAAAACTAGAGCTGATGCAGTCTATCAAATGTAATTTCGTGGATCAATGCTCCAAAAAACTCCAGGAACAGGCCTAAAAACCATGATACCATGATTTTTTTCCCTAGGTGGTGTTATAGTTACTAACCCAAGTACTGTACAATAAAAGCCTTCATTGCACAGGACAAAAAAAATTAAAAATAATAGATTTGGAAACATACCGTTCAGCTCTTCCCACTCTGCCAATCCGATGGACATAGTTCTGTTTTTCATCCGGAAGGGTGACATTGATAACTGTTTTCAAAGGGAAAAAAGGACCAGGTTATTAAATTATTATTACTATTAACTTTATTTATACTCCGCTTTTCTCCCTGTGGGTTCTCAAGGCGGTTAACACTCCCACAATAGACAAAGTTAAAAGTTGAATACAAAAGTTAAAAAACAATTAAATAGTAACAGTGTGGTAAAATCAGAATCAAAATACAACAAATATACTGTAAATGGCCTTTAAAACTCATACCCCCCTCCCTCATTCCACCCAACATCCTCAAAGCCTGCCCCTTACTCTTCCCAAAATGCCTGCAGAAGAGGGTCTTGATTTGCTTGCGAAAGGCCAGCAAAGATGGGGCCAATATTACAATATTAATTGTTACTTTGTGGACCTAGAGATTTGTCTCACTTCGGCACTTTGTGGGATTGATACTTGAATATAGCCTATTTTATATCCGCAATAATTGCTACGTTTTATGGAATTTTAAATCAATAAGGATTTTAATGATGTTTATGTAAAATTGTTGGGAACACTTTCATTTTGGCTGTTTTATATGCTTCTGTACTTGTGTATTTTATTGTGTTGCACTTTTGAGTGCTTTTGTGAGCTGCCCCGAGTCCCTTTAGGGAGATGGTGGCAGGATATAAATATTTTTTTTAAAATAATTATTATAAAAGCGGATTATTTGTGAAATTACAGATATGGGTGAAATCAAAGGTAATAAAAAACTGTTTTACTAGATATAAGAAGGCTCAATATATACAAATGAGAAATCTTACCGTAAGGTACACCAGAGATATCAATTCCTCTTGCAGCTACATCAGTGCAGATCAGGAATCTGACATCTGCTTTCTAAACAAAGAAGTTCATGAAATGTAGATGTATTTTGATTTTTCAACTTTAAACTTGAAGCATCATTTATAGACAAAAACCAATTCAACTTTGAAAAATTGTATGCCCTTCTGATTATGAAATTAATCCCTCCATGAATGTGTTAGCCTTCTGTAGTGACTTCTACTGAACCAGTACTGTTCCTGAGAGTAACTGCAGCCCCTTCCACACAGCTGAATAAAATTCCACATTTTCTGCCTTGAACTGGAATACATGGCAGTGTGGACTCAGATAACTCAGGACAAAACATATATAGTGGGATTTTTTGCCTTGATAATCTGGGATATAGGGCTGTGTAGAAGGGCCTTGCGAGGCATGGTAATACAGTTCCTGGATGGAGGCTGCAGTGACTGCTTATTAGTTCCAGTTTCACTTCACCGTCCCAAACTGAAGTTTTTAACACAAACTCTGAAATTTCCATTGGGGTTGCAGCACATGAAAGTTCTACGTGTGCTGCAATCCAACATGGGGTGGTGAAAGGGTTAACATTGAGATTAGGTGGTTCAGCCCATGTTGTGTCTCAGGTTGTCAAACATTGCTAATTCCTAAATCTTTAAAGAGCCAAAGGGAAAATATAACACTCAACAGATCACCTTTCTCGAGTTAAATTGAAATGAAATTCATCTTGTGAACACTTTCAAATGCACATTTTTCATAAAGATTTAAGTAAATCTAAATCCATTTAAAATCTTAAAGAAAACCACAACTTATTGCTTTATATTTTGAAAAAAAAGATATACAGGTTGAGTGTCCCTTATCCAAAATGCTTGAGACAAGTGGTTTGGATTATTTGGAATAGTTGTATTTTCATATACATGTATAATAAAATATGTTGGTGTTGAGATCCAAGTCTAGATACAAAATCCATTTATGTTTTATATATACCTCATATACATAGGCTGAAGGCAATTTGATACAATGTTTTAAATAATCTTGTGCATGAAACAGTTTGTGTACACTAAACCAACAGAAAGGAAAAGTGTCCCAACCATGCAAGTGGACAATTTGAGATTTCACAGTATTTCAGATTTCCAGATAAGGGATGCTCAATTTTTATTAGTATTCCCTTTCCTGTTATAAAATTTGCTATCTTCTGAACAACTTGGATGCATTCTTTTGTGAGATTGGGTTGCTGTGAGTTTTCTGGACTGTATGTCTACGTTCCAGAAGCATTCTTTCCTGACATTTTGCCCACATATATGACAGGCATCCTCAGGTTGAGAGATCTATTGGAAACTAGGCAAGTGAGGTTTATATATCTGTGGAATGTCCAGGGTAGGAGAAAGAACTCTTGTCTGCTTGAGGCAAGTGTGAATGTTGCAGCTGGCCAACTTGATTAGCATTGAATGGCCTCACAGCTTCAAAGACTGGCTGCTTCCTGCCAGGGGGAATCCTTTGTTAGGAGGTGTTAGATGGCCTTGATTGTTTCATGTCTGGAATTTTTTTAGTGTTGCTTTTTATTTACCCTCCTTTTGTGAAACTGCTGAAAATTTTATCCTTGAGATTAGTAACTTTTGATTATGTTTTCTTTTTACCTGTGACTCCCTTTTGTTGTTAATACCTGTGTTGTGATTTTGTTGTTGCGTGCCTATAAAGGCTGTGTGTATTCTTTTCCCTTTTCCCAGTGTAGAAGCATGCCTTGAGCTACCAGCTCCATCCACCTTAAGCTAAACCTCATTCAACATGTAAAACTTTAGATGGACAGACTATTAAAGCTCACAGACTTAACATTACCTTGAAGCGCTCTAAATTCTGTTTTCTTTCATGAGGTTTCCTGTCACCATGCAGACAGACACATGAGAACTGATGTCCTTTCCTATCTGGACCTTAAGAACAAAAACAGAAGTATTATTTATGCCCCTGAACACAGGTACCAAATTCTGCCAGAGGATTTCCCCCCCTCAATGCTAATATGGTAAAAAGTTATTTTGTAACTGTAACTAAGAGGGAAGAAAGTATTCTTGAGTGCTAAGGTCCTGCTAAGAAAGAGCTTTGAAAGTTCTTCATTTTCTACAAGGCAGTGACTGAGCCATAACTTTCTCCTCAGACTCTTTGGAAAAAAAGTACTCTGTACATAATTGACAGCTGAGGAAATTCACTGATGGGAAAATATTAATGGTGAAAAATCCCCATTAGAAACAAATCAATCAACACTGAAGAAAAAAAATAACAAACTGATATTGCCGGGCAATTGAGCAGCATGAAATCTAACAGGCATGAAATTACTACCTCCTCCTTGCTGTATGAAGTATTGTTCCATGTTATCGCAATCTATCTTAGTCCTGCAGAAGATTATTGCTTGATCCATCTTGTGTTCCTTGATGGCGCGAACAGTGTATTCTCCTTTTAAAATCTTAATAGCTTCTGACCACATTTCTGAAAAACAAGATGAATCACTTGTATATGGAATACATTGTGTCTTAAACACTGATATTCAAAAGAAATGAATTCAATATTGTTTTGACAGACAACAAAATGTAGAGTTGTGGCAACTCCCTCCAGATCAAAAGCCATATGTTTTGGTAGATTTATTAATTCAAAATCATGCTGGCTCAAATACACCAAAAACATTATGGCTTGGGAAAGTTCTTACATTGCGAAAAAAAGCCCTTTTTCTTCTACTAGCCAAGGAAAATAAAAAGTGGATGCAATACTTTAAGGCACTTTTTGAGCAAAATTAAATTTGATTCACAGAGTTTTTCCCTCAGTAAAGCCATCTTTTTTTTATATTATATAATATCAGTATATTATACCTTGTATTACATCAATCATTAGATTAGTTACCTGCTGAATTGGCACCAGGTCTTGTATTGTCTTTTGCATGTACCTCGTCAGTCTGCAAGGTTAAATTTTGAAAAATCAAAATAGATAATCATAGTCATAATTTAGTTATATGACATAAAATAATGCAATATATTTGTTTTCATTCATTATGTTCTACTTACTCTAATGTGATTTTTCCCAAGCCGTTCCCAGAGTTTATCAGTTTTAGGGTTTACAGGAACAACCACATGGTGTACGGTATCTGGGACAGAGTCTTCTCCTTTAAGATCTACCCAAGTGGGAAAGTGCATAATCTTTTCAGATAATTTCTTCACATCAAATGAATGTAGTGTTGCAGAACACACTATTACCTAAAAATAATAAGGGTGAAGAGGTTTAGAACAACATATCCATGCTGCAAGGAAGCCAAGTTTTTTCTAGTCAAAGAACTGTTTACCACAGTAGATAAAACTATGACATTATCCATTATTCTTAAAACATATGGCTATTTTAAAAAAAGAACAAACATGAATATCAGTTACACTTTGTGAAAACATCAGCTATCTAGAATGATTTGCATTTAATAAACTGGTAGAAATGAACAGAATTGCTAAACCAAGTTTCAGAGTTTTAAAATGACAAATGGAAGAGGAAGCAAAGTTAAATAATTTCTACAGTAATTCCAATTCCTTTGATGGATGATCAAGAGAGATTAGCGTAGGTAAGGAGATTGCACTTGAGCCACAAGGAGGCAGGTGGTGGTGGTTGTTATTGTTATTGTTATTATTATTAGTATTACACAGCCCAAACAACTCCTGGGTTTTTAGGCCTGTTCCTGGGTGTTTTTGGGGAGCTGATTCAGAAAACTGCATTGTGTAAACCACATCAGATCTAGTTTCTTAGATGTGATTATGATTTTTATGGATAAACTGATAATGACTGGTATATAGCATATGTTCTATATCTCAATACGATAAAACTGGTGCCATTTTTCAAATCAGCAGGTCAAATACAACCAGAAACAGGGTTAACATTTGAGGCACCAAAATGTGTGTTGCTTAGTGTTATCATCATCATTATTATTGATGATCTCTGTTCCAGAAACACCATTTGTATTTGGGGAAAGGATCATGGAAATAAGTATCCCACTGGCAGCAGTACAAATCATTTCCTTTTACAGAGGAATTGCAAGGCTAAGCTCACCCCAACCACAAATGATGTGGCAGAGGGTCTATCAACTCAGTCCCTCAACTCCCTACCAAATTCCAGTGCTGTGAATTCAAACCATAACTAGCAGTGTCCATGGTTGAGGGCTTTTTTTTTGGGGGGGGGGGGGAGAAGAACCATGTTTGGATACAACATCTTTCCTAGGCAGTCTAGATTATTCATGCTAGCATCACTTTCACTGCCTCTACCTTCAAAAGGAAGGACTGCACTGTGGGGTGTCTGCCAAAAGTTTGATAACACTCAACACACACACACACACACTCCTATTATTATAATATTTTGATTATAATAATTCCATTCGAATTTAAATTATTAAATTATTAGACCCAGACCCCAGGCTGAGAACCACTGCTCTACATTATATCTCAACTAAACACGTAAAAATAAATTCTGCACTTCTATAGTTCACAAGCCACACATTTTCCATGAAAAGGGGTCAGAAAACAGTAACATTTGCTACGCACAACATCTGTGATCAGCATAAAGTATTAAGTGAACACCATACCTGCAGTCTCTTTCCATCTGAAGTTATCTGAGGAATCTGGGAGTAAATTCTGTTTATGAAATCTGAATAACCTTGGGTCAGGAGACCATCCTATGAAGGAAGAACAAACATTACATAGCCTCATCATTACATTCTCTGTGAATAAGATGTAAGCATCTCCCCCCAGTTCCCCTTTAACATGGCTTTCAAAAATGAAACTCCACTTACAGCTTCATCAAGAACCAGAAATCTGACTTGAGACAAATTCAGCTTTCCTGTGGACACAAGATCATCCAGTCTTCCAGGAGTTCCCACAACTATGTCTACCTGAAAAATGTAATACAGTGTTATTACAATATTTGACAAAGTAAAATGCCTTATTTACTCTTCAAATAAGAATCTTTCAAACTTGTGTACATTGTGTTTATAACTGTTGCAAAGCACACATTTACTATCAGTAAAAGATTAATGATCTTTAAAGTTCTGTAAATACTGTAAGGCAGATATTAACTGTAAACAGTATTTCACCAGTTATTTATCTTAGCCAAGAACTAAGCAGCAGAAAGTATTGCTTCTTACACATATTTAGAGTACTACTATTTCTAGACCTAGAATTTGCTGTATCAACAGTCTAACCATTTAATGGATCTGATCCTATTATTATCATATAATTTAATGCCAATGACATCTATGCAATGGCAAAGTGGGATGCATAAAACTGAGTGTGAATTTAAAAAAAATAGTAAATAATATGCAACCCAAGAACTACTTAGACTTACCCCTTGCTCTAAGACGGACAACTGCTCTCTTGCAGCAACACCACCAATAATAAGGAGTTCCCTAAAACAAGCATAATATCCCATTTAGTTTTGTGATAAGTAAACATACTATGCACTTTTGAGCAAGACAATAACATCAGCTTTCATAGACTAGAGTGTCTGATGTACTGGACATAGTAATGAATGTGAGCCCCTCTTTATACCACATAATTCTTTTCTCTCCATTTTTATTTTTACCTTAATTTAGGGTTATCGACATTTTTTTTGAACTGTTTCACATTGTTCAGAGTCTGCTCAGCAAGTTCCCTGGATGGCTCTACAATCAAGGCTTTGGGGGCATTTGGTAGATTCTTCGTCTGTGCTACTTGGGCACTTCCTGAAATGGGAAATGTTGAAAACGTACTCCGTTATGAGCTGATAAAATGAAATAATTTGAACATACTTTTCTCCTAACAACAAAGCCTAGCATAGTGGGTAAAGTCCAGACTTATAGCAGCCACATCTAAACATACCCATTAAAACTAATAAGTGAATCTGACATTATATAAAATATCTTTCACAGGGGAATCTGGAATATCAGGACTTCTCATACATACCTGCAGTGAAGACATCTGCCCTTGCGCTATGCTACTCTGCTGCTGAGTATGCATGCCCAGTGAGGAACACATCTCACCACACTAAAACAGTGGATGTGGCTCTTAATGAGACATGCCGCATTATCATGGGGTGTCTGTGCCCTACACCACTGGAGAAATTACACTGCTTAGCCGGTATTGCACCACCTGACATCCGCCGGGAAGTAGCAGCCAATAGTGAAAGGACCAAGGCAGAGACATCTCCAGCTCATCCCCTGTTTGGGTATCAGCCAGCACGTCAACGACTTAAATCTAGAAATAGTTTTCTAAGATCTACAGAGACACTCGCTGGAACACCTCAGCAAGCGAGAGTCCAAAAGTGGCAGGCTCAAACCCAGAACCTCAACCAATGGCTGATACCAGATGAGAGACTCCCCCCTGGGAACACAGAGGACTGGGCGACTTGGAAGGGGCTGAACAGACTGCGCTCTGGCACCACGAGATGCAGAGCCAACCTTCAGAAATGGGACTACAAAGTATAATCCACGACATGCGAATGTGGAGAGGAGCAAACCACTGACCACCTGCTGCAATGCAACCTGAGCCCAGCCACATGCACAATGGAGGACCTTCTTGCAGCAACACCAGAAGCACTCCAAGTGGCCAGATACTGGTCAAAGGACATTTAATCAACTACCAAACTCAGAAATTTTGTATTCTGTATTTTGTATTTTTGTATCTTGTCTGTTTGTTTGCTTTGTTCTGTTAGAAATGTAATATAAATGACTGGTTGCTGATGACTCGGTAAATAAATAAATAATAAATACATACCTGCATGCTGGGATTTCACAACGTTAGCCTCAGGTGCCTTATCAAGAGCAACATAGCCCTCTTTGGGTGGAAACTTGAAGTCTTCATCACCAAAGTTGAATTTCAGTTCAGCATTCTACATAATGATGCAACAGATGAAATACACACAAAAGCATAGAATAGACCTTAAAATGCATGCAATGTTTTTTGAGTGTCAGCAGTGTGATGAACACTGCCCACTAAAACATTTTAGAACAGAGAAACATTCCCTTCCTATCCTATTTGCTTACTCTTTGATTCACTTCATATAGACAACCTGGAAAAATGTTAATGTCAACAGTTGCCCTACTCCTGTGAAGTCATTTATTTATTTATTTATTTATTTACGGCGCTTATATGCCGCCCTTCTCACCCCGAAGGGGACTCAGAGCGGCTTACAAAATATATTTTCATACAATATTATATTATTAGCAAAGTACAATATCAGTATATATTACTATATTGCACTATACCATTATATTGTAATATTATTAGTAATATTACATGTAATTAAATATATAATTATAATTATAATATTGAATTATTATTACTAGTATTATACTGTATTACATTATAATATTATAAATTTGCCTTAACTGTAACAATAAAATTTTATCTGGAACTTTAATGTGCTTGAAACACACACTATGACCCTAGAATACCTCTTCTACCATATATCAATGTTATCTAAAGTCCACAATCCTACAAATGAGTACAAGTAGTTCCAGGGATCTATGATGCCTTTTCCGTTTGTTAACCTCTTTCAAAAGGTGTTTGGAAGCAATTTGTGACAGGGCAAGATTGGTGAAAAATAACTGACAATCTCAATGTGGTATGTCCAAAGGAAAACCCCCAACGATGCAACAACTTCCAACAGAAGAATGATCCCCCCCCACTTCCATATAAGATGCTGCCTCAATCTTCAAACTTATTCTCGAAAATTCCTTTACAACAGATGTATTTCTGCCTTTCAATGGTGTTTTTGGAAAAGTGAAATATTACCTTGAGAACGCAGGCAGGAAAGAGTGCTTGGTTCTTTAGATGTGCTGGTATTTCAAATGCAAGCCCCAGATCCTTTCCTGAAATATTTTTTTTAAATCCATGTTGAATTTCTCCTATTTGAATTGAATTCATCAGATAATGTAACATAATACAATTAGATTATTTACCATTTTTGGAAAAGGAGATTTGTCCTTTGTCAAGGTCTACATAGCATCCAATTGTGTCATGCATAGTGAATTCCTATGGGGGGAAAGCAGACTTCTTAATTTTTTTTTTAAATCAGTAATGGGACTGACATCACCAGTTAAGACTTATATTATACTTGGATTTCAAGAAACACCTGTGGAAAGGGAATGGGACAGAATAACTTTCCCAACAACTTGACAGCCCCTTTTGAGTTCGGTTTGGGGAAATAAAGTGGGGTATAAATATTATTATAATAATAATTGACAACAGCTCACCATAAAAAATATAACCTCTGAGGGAGGACCATCATCAATGGAGTGGACTGTAAGCAAAACCACTAACATTAATTTAATCAATCCTTGGTGGACAAAAATATTAAATCTGTTTTCTTTCTTCACTTTCAGGAAACTGTATGACTGCACCACAAATACCTTATTTTCCAAAGCTGGTGCCCCATAATTAAATTCTATAATTTGCTATAATGAAGAAGAATCAAACAAAATGAAAACAATAATGAAAAAACAAACCTCTCCATAGCTGTCAAACTGTTTATTATGAGATTTCTTTCCAGTTCCACCATAGCCAAAGCCAAATTTGTCAGTACCTAAAAATCAAAGCATTGTCAGTAAAGAGATCTGGGTCAGGACTGAAGACAAGAGAAGGCTTACATCTGCCATTTTTACTGATTCTGCCTCTCATAGACATCCCCATAAGCAGGCTAGAAAATTGTGCCAGAGGGTTCAGGAAGTTTCTCAAACAATAAAGAGTATATACTGCTGATGCAACAGGAACCAGAGACTTTTTATGATTTAATCATGAGCTGAGGGAGATCCCTATCATAGAGAAGCAGAATGGAATCAAGACCAAAAAAATCATGCCATGAACTGTAAGTTTGCAAGGACATAATTAATAGTGGAAAATATGCTGCCTTTCTTCAGTTATATCAGGAAGCCAAAGCAGGGCAATTATGTTTTCCTGTCACGTCCACATATTTATTATGAACCTACAACTGACTAAATGAATAAATCGACTAAAATACTAGAATGGGACGAAAGCAGATACATACTGGCTCTAAATAAAAAGGTTTATGTGGTCACTATAGGAGGATGCTTCCATACCCCTAGAAACACGGTATTCCCCTCATAAGAGTCTAACTGTAACAACCTGATGCAGAATTACCCACTTTATCAATTTTTATGACTGTGACAAGATCATGAAGTTTAACACTTTATGCCAGTCGTTCTCAGTCTGTGGGTCTCCAGGTGTTTTGGCGTACAACTCCCAAAAATCCCAGCCAGTTTACCAGCTGTTAGGATTTCTGGAAGTTGAAGGCCAAAACATCTGGGAAACCACAGGTTGAGAACCACTGCTTTATGCCCTGCTACCTGACTGCTAACAGTATATCTCCTTGCATGCTTTTGTTTTTTGAGACGATATGCCTTTAAGTGATCTAACTTTAGAAAGTCATCTGAATTTCAATTCAGTTCCTTTATGTACCAGTAAATACTCACCCAAGTCTAAGGAAGCTTGGCTAGAGGACCACCCAACTCTGCACAGCCCCTGATCACGACAGGCTACTTCATAGTAATATTTTCCTAAAACATTTAAGCAAAATAGAGATGCAATTAATTTTAGCTTTAGTCTCTTGTGATAAAGGGAAAATCCATATTGAAGTCTAATATCAATCAACCATACAACAGACATGCACAGAAGTTTGTTCTCAAAATGACTCTGGACAGGTATCAGTGATAACGTGCCATCTTTGTTTGGTAGAATCAATAGTTATTATTCTGAAGGAAAACAATAAGGGAAATGTTTATCCACATCACTACCATTTCAAACACTATCCCCATGTGGTTTGCTCGTACCTTTTGTTACACCTCTTGTTGATCTGCATCCATGCCATTCCTTTATCTCCCTGCTTTGGCAGCAGAGACCATCTGACCCAATAGCTGAACAAGAGAAAGGAAAATCCATGAAAACTTGTCAAATCAGTTCTACTAAAACATAATATTCACGAAAGGTAGCAAGGTTTAATAAAATGGTGATCCATTTCTTTGTTAGGGAGGTATAGTTGACTTTTTTTTTTTACTTATGCTATGAAGTTTCAGACTCATTCATCTATTTTATTCATCTAGATTAACCAAGCAATAGAAGTGTTCTGCAGGAAAAAAAAATACAATTTTCCTAAAGAAAAAGCTTTGCATTTATTTTGCTAGAGACATGGGTAGAAAACAGTTAGAAATTCTATTCATAGTTCTATAAAAAGTTGCAACCACATATGACATCACTGTTAAAAACCAAATTACTAAAATTTCTTCCCTGTATATCAGTAAGTACATCCATGGGAATAGCTTTCCCATGGATGTTATGCTTGAATGCACTATTCCATCTGTTATGCTTGAATGCACTATTATTATTTAAATTAAATTTGGACATTTGATGTTTTCTAGTGGCATCAATAGAAAAATATATTTTCTGAGCAGCATACGTAAGATACCCAGGAAAGCTATATCCAGTCTTGAGACATGTGAGGTTTGGTTCTAAGTTTAAAGTAACTGATCACCAAAGTGCTATCTAATCACTAAAAGAGACTGAAATAGTTCTTACCAAATGCAGTTCCTCTGTCATAAGGATTCATTTGCCATTTGTTGAGCACTATAGAGAAGAAAGAAAAATCATCTGTATTTCCATCCTAGACAGTAAAGCCCTACATTCCTAGTTTAATACAGAGAAAATACTAATTCAGATTTCCTTGCTAAATTGTGGGGATATGTTCACATACTTCCATATGTACAATTGCATAGATTCCCCATTTCTGTAGGCTTAGCTGCACATAAGATTTTTGTTTAATTATGGTCATGATGAATTTCAATAGATTTCAGTGACTCATAACTTGTGAACATACTTAATACACCTACAAGACATTCATGACAGGTTTTTATGTCATGCATTTAAATATAATTAGTAACAATGAATTTTGAACAAATGTATCAAACATTCTATTATTTAATATTCATTTTAGGACAGTGCATGGTTCTCATAGTTCTATTGAGGTATTTGTACTGCACACAGGCTAAACTCGGAGGAAGGGAAGGATGTCAGTTCTTCTCTCCACTTTTGTTTGGAATCATGTTGGGAAGATGCTTTTTGGGTTGAAGGACTTCAATGTCTCCAAGAAACCCCTGCAAAAACACTTCTGGTTTTTAATGTTTTTAAAAAGTTGAATTGATTTTTTGCAAGCTTTCTAGAGAGCCAATTCCAGGGAGGAGTATGGATGAGTGGGATGGGTGAGTCTAAAAACCAGAAAATGTGGAGTCAAAAGGAGCTGCAAAGAAGTGCAAGTAGCTGCAAGTTTGCATTTTGTTCCTATCCAATGTAGTGTATACGCTTTACTAACTCTTGGACATCTGTGGCAGCATATCTACATCATGTACAGACATATGGTTGGATCCAGATTTTGTCTCCCAAGAATGGAATCTATTCCAGGTTTTCAAACTTTCTGAACCAAATTCTTAGAAGGTACAAAAGAAACACCAGGAGGATAATTGATTAAAGTTGCTCCTTTGTCTTATTGGGAGAAGCATTACAAAGCCCACCCCCCCCCCCAAATATTCTTGTTATCTTGGGTTTTAGGTCTGTTCTTAGGGTTATTCAGAACATTGCATTGAATAGACCACATTAGCTCTAGTTTCTTAGATAGAGTTATAATGATTTTCCATGGGCAAGCAGATGACGACTAGTAGAGGCATCTGTATCTCACAAAGTTGAGCTGATAGGGAGAAAACCACTTTGAGTCGCCTGAGGGCTGAGAAAAGCGGTATATAAATAAAGTAAATAAATAAATAAAACTAGTGTCATTTTTGAAATTAGCAGGTCATATATAACTAGAAACAGATTACTGATGCATCTAATTATGTGCTGGCCAGTGTTATCAAATGAAAAGCCTCTCCTCATGCGTGAATCTGGGTGTATTGATTTTATTTTTGGATTACAATTTTCTTTGGATGTTAATTTCATTTTTTCAACATAGTCGTTGTAGGCTTCATTTCTGAGGAACGTTCAAGCCCACCTCTGAATATTCTTGGCCTAAGAAAAGGCTAGGTAATTAATGGCACAGCCTTAAATCAACAGACATGTATATACACAGGCATATTTTTAAGCCAAAAGGGCCAATTATTTCATCCAATTTGTAAATGTAGATGGCTTTAAACTGTAAGGCTTTGTTTTAACTATTTATATAGTTTAATATGTTTTAATTTATTTCTTGCTGTTTTAAATTTTGTAGCTTTAAATTCTTTGTAGTGATGTTACTGAACACCACCTTCAAATCTTCTGATACAGGGCAGGAAAGAAAAATTCAATACATATACAAAATAATCATACAGTGCTCTGGGAGGCTTAATCTGAAAGATGGTTTACACATTTCAGTAGACTGCTTATTCAGTTTCAAAACCTCTGATATAATCTTGGTACATCAAATGCTCTACTAGATGTTCACTCATTTACACTGAATGTTTTTTTTTACTCTGGTCCTTTTGGGAGGAAATGTGCCGAATTCAGTCTCAAAGTATCTTAGAGGGTAAGGTGTCAATCTTGAGCACAAATAAGCAATAGGTGTAGACCTCAATTTACCTTACACTGAAAAGCCTATTTTAACAATCTTAAAGGATAAGCCTTACCTCCGCCACCAGTTTTTATTGTAGTTTTCCCCTTTTTGCCTTCTTGCTGATCTTTAAGAGTTTCATAGACAATCTGAATAACTGGAATACTGAATGCCTGGAATACAGAATGGCCAATTTGAGGAAGATATATTGAATCAACAATGTATTTTTAGCATTGCTAGATAAAATAAATGCTAATGGTTGTTGTTATTTGTTTTGAATGCATTGTATTAGCAGCATGAACTAAATTAACTTTCCCGATATGTTGTCAAATACTTTCTTGACAGACTCGTATCACTATTGAATACTTTAAACACATCCAAAACAACATTTGCAATCCATCTGAAAAATATTTCATACATAATGGAAATTTTTACTTACACCAGTTTTTCCACTCCCAGTTTCTGCAGCCTGTGTAGAAAAGAGATTTTATACCTCAAAAGGATTATTCATGTCTGAGTGATTAAAGATTTAATGCTTTCTTATTATCAAAATACATGAAGAAACATATAATCTATACCAGAATACTGGTATACTGATATATGCAGGCATATTTAAATTAACAAAGCCTCTATCAAAGAACTCTTTTTTACAAGTGTTTTATGGCTAGATTTTCCCCAGAAGCACCAGCATTTGAAGGATGGTGAATAATACCAGCATTTGGAGGATGGTGAATAAGAGCTGGAGAAATACAGACTTTCAATGCCAGATTGCAATTAAGCATGAACTGAGAAATAATGGGATTCAATGTTAACCAACCCTCTTGTAGTTATGCACATGCCCGCAACAGGCAAGGTAACCAGCAGCTGGCTCTTGAAACCCTTACTGAATACAAGCTGTCCCAAAGTTGCAAACATGTGACCTACAGAACCTATCTGGTTCATAACTTGAGGACTGCCTGTATATACAAAAAGCAAAACAGAAAGGATAGGGGGAAACAAATAAATCCATATCACCAGTTCCACCCAGCATATAAAAAGGCATAGATCGGTGAATGTGACCATCAACAATTTTTTTACTTATGTTAGTTTGCATAAAAGCTTTGCTCATGCATATTGAACTACTCCTTTTTAGTGATGTAGGAACCAATCTCTTTTTCCCATGTTATTCCTGCCTTTTGTACCACATTTTATGTTTTAAAGGGGAATGCCAAGGAACATGTGTACTTCAGTAACTGAAATACATACTGCTAAAGTGAATACAGCTATTAAAAAGAGTAATAAAATACAGAAACACGTAACCTGAAAGCAGCAGTAATTTAAGCATTTCACTATGCTGCTAAGGCATAATCTTCCAAAATACAGAAGGTTTAGAATAGTAATTTGAAAATATACATTTTGAATAATACATTTACTGAGTTTCTCCTATTAACTTGAGTACACAAAATCTAATTTTCTCCTTATGTTATTCTTTAAAAATGTAATGCGTAGTGTATTTTAAATAAATTTCTAAGCAGAATTACTGCAGTGTAACAATGATACACATGCAACATTTGTATTAAATACAAAGAAAATATTTGTTAGAAGACAGAAGAAAACTGCCAAGTGGTTTATAATCTTTTAACAATGTGATCCTATGCAGTATTAGGCAAATTGTAAATCACAAACACTGATAGTAAGATAAATAATCAACACATACCATTAGAACATCACCGCCTCCTAAAATTAAAGGAATAGATTCTGCCTGGATATCTGTGGGAAGACTATTGGAAAAACAATGAAAATCTCAAATTTAACAGGTCACCTTAAACAGTAGTTCATTCAGACATTTTTCTGGTTGCTTTTATATTGTAAAAAGCTGTAGTAAAGAAATTTGATCTACAATAGTAGGAATAAAAATTTATGTGCATATTACAGAATGACTTACTGGTATTTTTCATCAACAAAAGAAGAAATATCTGGACTATAAAATGTTCCCACTGAAGTGTGGCAACAGTTCCAGAATCACGGTTCGCACAAGCATTCTCAATTAGGATTTATACGTGCCTCTCTATAGTTCAATGGGAATAACCATACTTACAGCCAGTCCATCTCTTCTACAGCTTGCGCTATCTCTGGCATAACACCCATTTCTGTGAATAAAAATTAAAGTATTGGAAATCTGCATAAGAAATTGCTTCAAATGTGGAATGGATTCTTGACATCCACTGAGGATACACACTGTGGATACAAAAAGCCACGGATGTTCAAATCCCCGAAGATAAAATGGCAGAATCAGGCTTTGCTTTTGGGACTTTTTTTTGGGGGGGGGGGGAGATATATTGTTAAGCGGTGGGTGGTAGAATCTGTAGATACAGAATTTGTAGACACATAGGACTAATTGTGCCTATCCTGATGGGAAATAATTTGCAAGTCATAGCTGACCTTTATTAAGACTATAGACCCTTCCAATCAACCATATAACCCAGAATACCAAGGCAGAAAATTCCACAATATCTGCTTTGAGCTGGAATCTATAACAGTGTGGACTCAGATAACCCAGTCCAAAGCAGCTATTGTGGGATTTTCTGCCATGATATTCTGGGTTATATGGCTGTGTGGAAGGGCCCTTTGTGGATGCTCCTCAGCTCTGAACCTCCCTTCTTCCCAGGGAAGCCAAAAATACCTCCTCCTTGCTATGCTTCAGGTGGCAGGTTAAAACCTTTTTATTCAGGCAAGCTTTTAAAAAAGGTTTTTAAGATCATCAGGAGCTGTTGTGATTTTATATGCCTTTAATGATGTTTAATACTGTTTAATACTTGTATATCTAAAGTTATATTGCAATACAACTTTGAGTACGGAGAAAAAAGAGGGATATAAATAAACATAATAGATTTCTGTAGCATATTAATGATTTCTATAGTATTTTAATGGTGTATTTCATTTTGCATTTCACAATCTAGTTTTTATGTATGTAGTTGTTTGCCCTATAGGTGAAAGACCTATGGTCTTACATGGAGGTATTTTAGTAAGAGCAATGGTTTTAACTTTTTAATGCTTTTATTCCAACAAGAGCAGCTATGTTTGATGTTGATGTTATATGTTTTCAGTAATCGCAATGATTCTATTTTAAGTTATGTTAATTTGACCTATGTACTATCTTTATGTATTGTTTTAATTGTTACTTGCTGTAAGCCACCTGAGTCCCTTTTGGAAGGGGGGACAGGATATAAATAAAATGTATAATTATTGTGTTATCAAAGGCTTTCATGGCTACTGTTAGTTTTCTAGGCTGTATGGCCATGTTCCAGAAGCATTCTCTCTTGACATTTTGCCCACATCTATGGCAGGCAGAGGGTGTAAGGTCTGTTGGAAACTAGGCAAGTGGGGTTTATATATCTGTGGAATGTCCAGGGTGGGAGAAAGAACTCTTGTCTGTTTGAGGTGTGAATGTTGCAATTGCCCACCTTGACCAGCATTCAATAACCTTGCAGCTTCAAAGCATGGCTGCTTCCTGCCTGAGGAATCCTTTGTTGGGAGGTGTTAGCTGGCCCTGATTGTTTGCTGTCTGGAATTCTCCTGTTTTCTGTGCGTTGTTCTTTATTTACTGTCCTGATTTTTGAGGTTTTTTTTAAATACTGGTAGCCAGATTTTGTTCATTTTCATGGTTTCCTCCTTTTGGTTGTTGTAGTTTTTATGGGCTGTATGGCCATGTTATAGAAGCATTCTCTCCTGATGTTTTGCCTGCATCTATGGCAGGCATCCTCAGAGGTTATAAGGTCACAGCCTCACAACTTCTGAGGATGTCTGCCATAGATGCAGGCGAAAAGTCAGGAGAGAATGCTTCAAGAACATGGCCATACAGCCCAAAAAAACCTACAACGATTCTGGCCATGAAAGCCTTCGACAATATGTTTCCTCTCAATATGGATCCTCTCACCTCTGCAGGAGTCTACCGTATACCATGCAGCTGTGGACAAGTCTACATAGGGACCACCAAACGCAGCGCCCAGACACGCATCAAGGAACATGAAAGGCACTGCAGACTACTTCAACCAGAGAAGTCAGCTATAGCAGAGCACCTGATGAACCAGCCTGGACACAGCATATTATTTGAGAACACAGAAATGCTGGACCACACCAACAACCACCATGTCAGACTACACAGAGAAGCCATTGAAATCCACAAGCATGTGGACAATTTCAACAGAAAGGAAGAGACCATGAAAATGAACAAAATCTGGCTACCAGTTTTAAAAAACTCAAAAATTTTAACAGCTAAACATCAGAGAGGAAGAAACCAGGCACAGATTAACAACTCCCAGCAACAGATTTTCCCAGACTCAGGCAGGCCTTCAAATGCTAATGAAGGTGATTAGCTAACATTCACACCTAACTGCAGCAGGGAAGAGCTCCTTGCCCCACCCCAACCATTCCACAGATATATAAACCCATTGTACTAATTGCAACCAGACCCTCTGAGGATGCTTGCCATAGATGCAGGCGAAACGTCAGGAGAAATGCCTCTAGAACATGGCCATATAGCCCGAAAAAACCCACAAGAACTGAGTGATTCCGGCCATGAAAGCCTTCGACAATACATTGTTTCCTCCTTCCTTTCTGTGGAAATTGTCTACACACTTGAGGATTTCAATGGCTTCTCTGTGTAGTCTGACATGTTAATTGTTAGAGTGGCCCAGAATTTCTGTGTTCTCACATAATATGCTGTGTCCATGTTGTTTCATCAGGTGCTCTGCTATGGCTGACTTCTCAGGTTGAATATTATTATCGTTTAAGCATTGAATAAACTAAAACTAAAAAGATTGCTATATGTTACTTGACGGCACTCTTTCCCCAAAGTGATCCCTCAACAATGGGTGCATCCGAATTAATGCAGTTTGACACCACTTTAACAGTCATCTCCACTATGTAATGGATCCCTGGGTTCCATAGCCTTGAGCCATGGAAGTTAAAGTGGTGTCAAACTGCATTAATTTGACAGAGTAGATTCCTAAGGGCCCTTCCACACAGCCCTATATTCCAGAATATCAAGGAAGGAAATCCCACATTATCTGAGTGTGGACTCAGATAACCCAATTCAAAGCAGATGTTGTGGGATTTTATGCCTTGATATTTTGGGATATAGGGCTGTGTGGAAGGGCCCTAAGATGACAACAAAACCAGGGAAAGGACGTCAGATATGCTGGGCGCAAAAGACTGACGGCCAATAGTGATCAGGCTCCATCTGCCTTCGGTTCAAGTGGGGGAGGCCTGAACCCCTTCTTCAGCCAAGATGGGTCCCATTCCAGGCCCCTGTCCTCCAGCAAGAAGGCTCCCTCCACCCCCGAAACCTATCTTTCCTCTCACTCTCCTCCCTCCCTCATCAGAACCGGGAAATACTCCCCTTTCCAGCCCTCCTGCCCGGTGCCACGTACCTGAGAAGGCCGCCATGCTTGCGCCTTGGCAGAGAAAGCCGACTCGGCAGGCCTGCCTTCAGTGGCTAGTGATAGAGCGCATGCGCATTGCGGGTGCATCTCTTCATGTCTCCGGTCCGCGCTGCACCCAGCGAGGAAGGTTCCGCCGAGGGAAGCAGTAAAACAGTACATAGTACAATGGCATCGCGTGTCAGGCATTCTCTCCGGCTCTTCTATTGCTTTCGTCATTTTCACAGCCACTAAACTGAATCCTGCCTGTTCATGTTTTCAGGAAAAAAATACTATTGTCTGATGTTCTGCTGGCTTATGGAATTGTGGAAGTTGTTTTGCAAATAAGTACTGGAGAGAGTTTAATAACAGTGTGATGCAGTAGCTAAAAAACCCAATGGGATTTTGGCCTACATCAAAAGGAGTACAGTGTCTAGATCCAGGGACGCCATGGTGCATCTCTATTCTGCTTTGGTCAGACCTCACCTGGAATAATACTGTGTCCAATTCTGGGCACCACAGTTTAAAAGAAATGTTAACAAGCTGGAAGGTGTCCAGAGGAAGGCAACTAAAATGATCAAAGTTCTGGTGACCATGAATCCCTATAAAGAGTGTCTTAAAGATCTGGGCATGTTTCACCTGCAGAAGAGAAGGTTGAAAGAAGACGACATAGCCATGTATAAATATGTGAAAGGATGTCACAAGGAAGAGGGAGCAGGCTTGTTTTCTGATGCCCTTGAAACTAGAGTCCCTTCCACACAGCTATATAAACCCTCACATTTTCTGCTTTGAATTGGCATATATGGCAGTGTGGACTCAAATAACCCAGTTCAAAGCCGATATTGTAGGGTTTTCTGCCTTGATGTTCTAAGTTATATTGCGGTGTGGAAGAGCCCTAGGACTTGGAGCAATAGATTCAATTGATTCCACCAGAACAGGTCCGTAGTCGGGGGGAGGGGGGGCTTGGGGGGCTTCACCCCCCCCCCCAAATTCTCATGGTGGTCCACGAGAAGGCCTTACTGGTGCATTATTTAAACAGTTATGTTTATTCGTATCATGATCTGATCACCATGCTCAATATATCCCATATGCATGGGGGCATTGGGATAATGATACAAAAGGTTTGCTAGGGTAGATCCTGAGCCCTCCAGAATCAAACTCACCCCCCTCCTCTCAAATCAAAATCCTGGCTACGGGCCTGCACCAGAACATTAAAGAACTTCCTGACTGTAAGAGCTATTCAGCAGTGGAGCTGAACTCTCTGCCTCAGGGTGTGAGTGAACTGAACTTCAAACTGAGGCTGGATGGCCATCTGTTGGGGGTGCTTTGATTGTGCTTTTCCTGAATGGCAGGGGGCTGGACTAGATGGCCCATGTGGTCTCTTCCAACTCTAGTATTCTATGATTCTAGAATACTATTTCAATCAACAATTTTAATCCTTTCAGGGTCTTAATGCTACTTCTGCATACTCGTGGTTGGTGGCTGAGGCAACTATTTGATTCCAGAATTCAAAATAGAATGAAACTATTTCCAGTAGTTCTTTCTTCGTGTCAACCAGCTGCTAATTAAAACACAATTAATTAAAATTAATTAAAAGCACAATAAAACAAACAGAATAATAATAGTTAAATTAATTATTAAAGCATAATCAAATTCGATTTTTAAATATATATATAATGCAATTGGAATCTGGATTATATGGGAGTTCAGATCCAGCCTTAGAGAGAAAGCAAGAGAGAAAGGGGAGTGCGGCCTTTGGGGAAAGGTGCTGCTGTTTAAAAAGGCGCGCGGGGAAACTTTGCTCCCGTGAAGCAATTTGGCCCCCGCCGGCCGCCGTAGCAGCTGTGAGTTGTGCGGTCTGTAGGGCTGCGATCATGGCTGCTGCTGCTGGTAGTGCTGACGCGGAGGCAGAGGGAGGAGGAGAAGCAGCAGCAGCAAGCGATGGGGAAGGGGAGGAGGAGAACATCCTTTACGACTTGCTGATCACCACGGAGTGGCCTCCGGAGACTGAAGTGCAGGTGGGTCTTCCTGCCCAGCAGCAGCAGCCCTCCTCTGACATAGCCACGTCGCAGGAGGGAGGGAGAGAAGGCGCATCCACACTGTAGAATTAATACAGTTTGGTACCACTTTAACTGTCCTGGCTCAATGCTGTGGAATCCTGGGGGCTGTAGTTTAACAAGGTCTTGAGCCTTCTCTGCCAAAGAGTGCTGGTGCCTCAGCAAACTACAAATCCCAGAATCCCATAGCATGGAGCCATGGCAGTTAAAGTGTAGGGCTGTAGGTGACGAGGCACCTTTCAAGGGAATCCAACAGTAGCACTCAGCTAAAGGCTGCCTATGCTATATTCCAAGGCCATAACAGGAATCAGCGTAGGGTGCATCAACACTATACAGTTCATGCAGCTTGACACCACTTTAATAGCTGTGGAGTTTGGGGAGCTGTAGTTTTACAAGTGTTTTATCCATCTCCGCCAAAGACTGTTGGTGCCTCACTCAAACTAAGACTCCCAGGATTTCGTGGCACTGAGGCCATGATGGCAATTAAATTGGTCTCAATCTGTGTTAGTTGTACACTGTGAGTGCACCCTACAATAATAATAATAATAATAATAATAATACCAGTGGTGATCAGCACACTGGGTGCAGTGCCTAAAGACCTTGACCTGCACTTAAACACAATCGCCGCTGATAAAATTGCCATCTGCCAGCTGCAAAAGGCCACCTTACTGGGATCTGCACACATCATTCGTCGATACATCACACAGTCCTAGACACTTGGGAAGTGTCCGACGTGTGATCCAATTCAACAGCCAAGCAGAGTGTCTGCTGTGGATTCATCTTGTTGTGTTTCAAATAATAATCTATATAAATAAAAATGTAATGTTCGTTTGATTAACTTAACTAAAAAACCACTGGAAGAATTGACTCCAAATTTGGACACAATACACCTATCAGGTCAATGAATGACCATGACTCACACAAACACTGTATAACATAGCGGAAGGGACTTAAAAAGCCAAAAAAACAAAAAAACAAAAAACCCTACATTGCAATACATGTGCAAAACCACTTATATACACAAACACACATATATACACATATACCCAAATACGCTCTCTCGCACACACGCAAACACATGTATTCACATATACACAAGTATATACACACATAAAACACATGTACACAGACGTGGCAGGGGACAGCTAATAATAATAATAATAATAATAATAATAATAATAATAATAGTTTTATTTCTTGCCCGCCTCTCCTCATGGCTTGAGGTGGGTTATAGCTTTACTACAACATAAACAAACATATAACCATTTTAAAACACTTGGTAAAATACAAATATTAAAACATACCTTGGCAAAAGTATGATAGCTGGGACCCTACGCTATGCTTCTTGTGCAATGCAGGTCAGAATTAATTAAAGGAAGACTAGCGCAGCACGGGTTAGAAGGTGGGGGGACAACAAACGGCCAAGCATTGTGCTTAAGGCGAGTGAAGTAATGTTAGAGTTATTTACTGTTAAATGATAAACAATGGCTTACGAAGACAGTAAATGGGATAGAAATGTTTCCTCTCCCCTTTTCTGGCGAACAATGTTCCCATGACTCTGATGCAGCTGCGTCTCTCACTTGCTGCGCTGTCTCACGCATGTATTCCCCTCATCAATTCAGACCCACGTTGCGCAACCAGTGTAGGGTCCCAGATATCATACTTTTACCCATACCTTCATAAACTATGTATCAAAATACACAAAACAAAAACAAGACATAGAGTGGAGTTTAAAATTCATCATTAAATTCACCCGTAAGTCCATGGATTCCGTTGCTGAATGCTGGACCACTTCTGAATGTTCCTTGCCTAAGAGAACTTTTTTATATTCTTTAGATCCGCGTAAGTCCACAAGCAGCTTGAAAGTACATACATACATGCATGTCCTATGGAGGCCTTAATACGCTGAAGGCACTGGATCTTGGAAGCTATGCAGGGTCCACCCTGGTTAGTATTTGGATGAATACCATAGAAAGGAACTGACAAATTCCTTGCCTAAGAAAGTCCAATGAAGCTAATGGGGTTGCCATAAGTCAACAGCACCCACACATATATATGCACATACAATTAAGTCAGTGTGCCACATCTAGTCTGATCTTGGAACCTAAACAGGGGCAATTACAATGAGTAGTTGGACGGCAGACTGCCAATGAATGAATATTAGGTACTACAAGTTATATTTCAGAGGAGGGAATTGGCAAAACCACCCTGTCCTAGAAACCCAGGCACACAAAGGCCAAGAATTGTTTCATTCAATCACAGTTTTGGTTTTGTGTCTCAGAGTAATTGTTTCTGACCTTAAACATAATTATCATGCATGTTAACTTCAGAAAAAGTTATTTGAAAACTTGAAACAGAAAGCTTTGCATACCTTACTTTGCTATTCTGTGAGCAAGTGATGTCATTCATATTCTTAGGAGGAAAAATAGATGATAAACACTGAACTAACATTTGCAGTCGCAAGACCATGTATAGTTTTTCACGATGTCCCACATAAAGACAATTCTCAAGTGTTATGGTAGTTTGAATATTATTCAGCTATCATATGAACCCTTCTGTTTCCTTTGGAGGATGATATAGCAGAAGCCAAACTGAAAATGTCCATGGGCCTAGTAGAGGAAATAAGGTCTGGAGAATTGATGCTGTAGGACAGATCTTTCCAAACTGTGTTAGTGTATATCAACTGCATTGTGTAGGTGTTTTACAAAAATGTAATTCGAAACCTCTGAAGCTCCTTCCACACAGCCATATAACTCAGAATATCAAGGCAGATAATCTACACTATCTGCTTTGAATTGGGTTATCTGAGCCCACACTGCCATATAATCCACTTCAATGTGGAGTTTATACAGCTGTGTGGAAGGGTCCAATATCTGCTTTGAACTGGGTTATCCAAGGCCCCTTCCACACAGTTGAATAAAATCCCACATTATCTGCTTTGAACTGGAAAGTATGGCAGTGCAGACTCAGATAATCCAATTCAATGCAGATATTGTGGGATTTTCTGCCTTGATATTCTTGATTATATGGCTGTCTGGAAGGGCCCTGAGTCCACACTGCCATATAATCCAGTTCAATGTGGATTTTATACAGCAGCGTGAAAGGGTCCTGAGGGCCCTTCCACTCAGCCATATAATCCAGGATATCAAAGCAAATAATTCACAATATTTGCTTTGAACTGGGTTATCAGAGGGCCCTTCCAAACAGGCCCTATATCCCAGGGTGTGATCCCAGGTTTTCTGTTTATCCCAGATTATCTGACAGTGTGGACTCATATATTCCAGTTTAAAGCAGAAAACCTGGGATCAGATCCTTGGATATAGAGCCTGTCTGGAAGGGCTCTGAGTCCACACTGCAATATAACCCAGGGCCCTTCCATACAGTCCTATATCCCAGAATATCAAAGCCAAATAGCCCACAATACCTGCTTTGAACTGGGATATCTGAGTCAACACTGACATATATCCCAGTTCAAAGCAGAAAATGGATTTTGGTCAGGTGTGTTCAAAACAGATGTGGGATTTTATACAGCTGTGTGGAAGGGGCCTGAGTCTGTGTCTTATAAGCAATACCACTGAATGCTTGATGATGAAATGCGAGCGTCTTTATCTAATATTCCACCAAATATTCAAAAACTGTCCAACTCAACAACCTCATCCACCTCTATTCAAATGATAAGTTATTTTACTGTTATATTTTTTAATCCTACAATTTAAAATTTGCCAAAAATGCTAAGCTTGGAAATGTATGTTATTATCTTACAAATCAGAGCCCCTGGCGGCGCAATGGGTTAAACCCTTGTGCTGGTAGGACTGGTTGACCTATTGGTTCGTGGTTTGAATTCGGGGAGCGGGGTAAGTTCCCATCTGTTGAGCTCCAGCTTGTCATGCGGGGACATGAGAGAAGCCTCCCACAGGATGGTAAAACAGCAATCATCTGGGCGTCCCCTGGGCAACATCCTTGCAGACAGCCAATTCTCTCACACCAGAAGTGACTTGGAGTTTCTTGAGTCGCTTCTGACCTGAAAAAAATCTCACAAATCATATATTTTGTAAAATATAAATGAAACGTTTTCACGATTTGCTACCTCATCAAACTAGAGCAGTGGTTCTCAACCTGTGGGTCCCCAGATGTTTTGGCCTTCAACTCCCAGAAATCCTAACATCTGGTAAACTGGCTGGGATTTCTGGGAGTTGTAGGCCAAAACACCTGGGGACCCACAGGTTGAGAACCACTGCGCTAGAGAATGGATCCATTTTAAACTGCTGCATCCTACAGAATGTTGGGGTTTGTAGTTTAGGGAGGAGCCTTTAACAGTCTCACTAAACTACAAACCCCAGAATTTTGCAGGAGGAAGATATTAAAAGTATATTTATTCTTTAGTATGATGAAGTAGATAGTTGTGTCCCCATACATGTCCCTATTGCAATTTATATATCTGCCCATATTTCTTATAAGGGGTTGGTTTAATCTCCAGTTTTCTAGTAAAACTGAATTACTGTGTCACGAAATGATCTATGTCTAAACATTATGTCACCAACAAAAAGCTGTGCTGAAGAAATGAGCAAAACCGCCTCTGAGTATTCCTTGTCTAAGAAAACTATAAAATTCACTGGATTGTCATAAATCTGTAGGCAACATGAAGGCACATATATGCAAATCAAGACTTATGTATATCCTATTGATTGAGTGGATGTAGGACATTGTGATTAGGATTTCATGAGAACATCATGCCATTGAGGAGAAGTTCACTGAAGGTTTTTCACTTGAACCCAGATTGATCCAGATGTGGTCTGTTTCAGCAGAGTGGCGACAGGTTTCTCACGTAGAAATGATTGTGGCTCTCCACAATTATTTAGTTAAATAACAAAATTCTTCTCTTCTCTCCTCCTCCAGTGGTTGCATTACCCAGAGGTTGAATCTGAAGTTCAGAATATTTTCCTAAACATGAGCAAGGCTTTTATTCTGATGCCTTGATATTCATGAGAGAAAATAGAATATTACATTATATGTTCTGCTTTTCTTAAGTATATAAAGGCAATCTGAAGTGAAGACTTACGTACTGAATTCTGCACAAAGCTCATTCAGAGAGTTTAGTGTACAAGGACACTATTAAGTTGCAAACAAAATAATCTATTTACATTTTTACAACTTTCAGAGCTATACTAAAACCATGCTGACACAATAAACTATGTTCAGTTTAACAGCAATGCTAGAAAAAGGTCATAACAGAATTCAAATGTCTAACTTAGAGTTGTTTTTTCCCCCCATCTTCCTTTTTAATCAGCAGTTTATCTGATGAATTGTATAGTGGTTTATTTATTTATTTTTAGACTTTGATCTATAAGTTCGAAGGCTCCTCATGTTGGAAATATTCAATCCACTACATTTGGGAGGAGGGATGTTGCGTTTTTAAATGTAATTTTAAATGTATTTGATTGCATTTTAACTGTATTTTAGCATTGTACCCTTGATACAAATATGTAATGTTTTCCCCCTATTTGCCACATATTTAAATTTTATTAAGTTGTGTCATGTTATTATTAGCTACCTTGGGTCCCTATGGGGAGAAAAACAGGATAGTAACAATGATAATAACGATGATGAACATTGTGAAAACCATCCACTACATGGCTACCAACTTCCTCCCAGTACTCAAATCAAGGAAAAGCTTTATGAGAACTACTACTCCTCTTGGCATCCCCCCAGCAACAGCAAGGGTATCCCTCTGGGCAGCTAAACCAGGAAAATCCAACTGGTTGTCCTCCCCCCCCCCCCCCGAGGGTCTTCCTCCAGGGGCAAACCAAGAATGGGCAACTTGGAAGTCCCTGAACAGACTCAGAAGTGGAGTGGGCAGATCAAAAGCTAACCTGGCAAAATGGCACTACCTAAAACAGTGATTCCCAAAGTGGGCGCTGCAGTGATCCGGGGGGGGGGGGGCTGTAATGGCCACAGGTGCATTTGGGGGTGATGAATAACTGTAAGGGGACGGTGAAAGCATAAAAAGAAGAAGAGAAGATTTAGAAAAAATGATTTCCAGGGGGTAGGCCGAATAAGTTTGGGAACCACTGACCTAAAAGAAGCCCACACCTTATGTGATTGCGGAGCAGAACAGACAACTGCGCATCTGTATGCTTGTCCATGATGCCCTGCTTCATGTACAGAGGAAGACTTGTTGGGGGCTACAGACAATGCCATTGCTGTTGCCCGTTTTTGGTCAAAAGATATTTAGCCACCTGCGCTCTTTCTATTTTTATTGGTTTTATACTAATTTATGCAATGCTTTTGATACGAAGTAAATAAATTACCCATCTCTCCTTTTGGCTTGAGGTGGGGCACAACATAGTAAAATACATCTATAAAATCCCATATTAAAAGATAGTTAAAATGCAACCATAAAAGTCTATATTAAAATATTCACATATTGAAATACCTGAGATGAGCTCTAGGAACAGACTTCAGGCTTACAATATCTACTTAAGGGTATTTGCTTGTTAGTATTTGTATTTTACTAAATAAACCAGTAATCTGAACCTGTGGCAAACATCAAATCTTCTTGGAATTAAAGAAATGTGAGCCCAGTAATTTCTTTCTACTACCAGGATTCAGAGCGCGCTCTCTCTCTCTCTCTCTCTCTCTCTCGCACACACACACACACACACAATTCATCCCTAGTTACCCAAGTATGTTTGTGGGAAGGGTGTCACGGAACATTAGGGAGTCAGAAATCCCTGTGAATGTAATATATGCTTTTCATGCAACTTCTTTCTGCCCGCCTATGTGTTGTTGTTATTGTTGTTGTTGTTGTTGGTACTGTTCCATTGTCAGGTGTAGGCCAAAAGGAGGTGCTAGACAGAGAAGGATTATAGTCCATTATAGTGCACTATTGCAGTTGCTCTGATAAACAGAACCCAAACCAGATCAGTCTATTTTTCTTTTCATTTTTCCTTTTCCCGATGCTAAAGTTTTTGTTCCTTAGGATCCTGTTTAAATTTACCTTTTATGCATAACTGTAGCAGTCAGTAATGATCACACCATGCTAGTTCTTTGTGTTGGATTCTGCAAATAGGAAGTCGTCATATTTTGCCGCTTGTTACCTTATTACATCTTTTGGATTCCTAGTGTCATTTTTTTTTAAGCATCAGGGGAGCCCTACTTTGGCTTGGGACTGTTGCACACGCTGAATTGCTCACCTGCAAAACCCGTTCTGAAAATGCCCTTAGAGCTGCAGTCAAAGTAGAATTTTAAATAGTTGCTTAGCCCGACGGATAATTCATAAACTCCTTTGACTTGGAAAGCTGGGGAATAACAGATTCAGTTGCTGCAAACTCACTCCCTTCTTGTAATTTGCAGCCAAGAGGCAACCGAAAGCACGGAGCATCGTTTATCATCACTAGAGCAATTACAGGTAAATATGCATGGCTTGTCCTGATGGATTGCTTAGTGGATCTCACGTGGCTGAAATGAATGGGGTGTGAATTCATTGGAATTGTTTATACAATTTGTTATCTGTTATCATATACCTGTTGTTCTGGGGGCCAAGAACAACACGTGTTGCATAATAATTATTGGGCAGTGCATCCTTCTTCATGCTCCTTAATTTATCTTCTCTGTTTTTCCCGACAAGATTATATCCATTTCATCCATATAAGTCTTCTGTCTGTTGTTGGACGTTCCTGAAATCTATTAACAATTTCCTGTACATTCAAAGTGTATCATATAAGAATGGGCAGTTTGGTGATATTAAGTCACAGTAGCAATATTTATTATGGGTTAACATTGCACTTTGTACCTTACATTTGTGACCCATTAACACTTTGTGTAATGATACATGTAATGATTTATGACACCAGAACAATGTGACATACTGTGACACCTCTGGTGCAGGAGATAGAACCATTTATTTTTTTTCAATTAAAGACATCCTTTCTTTGGACCCCATTTAATGAATGAATTCAATGATTTACTGGTATTTTTTGACAAATAAAAGTACTGAAAATGTCTAAGATTGTAAAACTGCAGATTGTAATCTTATGGGCAGATAACTGTTTTGTTGTTCTTTTAGTTGTAAAGCACTTGGCACAGTCATGCCACTGTCTCAATAAATCATAATGATAAGATGTAATGTCTTGGGCCTTCTGGTGGTCCATCATTTCATTGCATGGATAGCATATGGAGGTTTGAGTATGTACAACACTTAACAATGGTGGCTTTTGCTTTGTCTGGATCTGAAGATGATTTCTGGAACTCTGACACAAAATGTGTGATTCCAGGAGTGAAATAGTCAAACATACATTTTGACTACATCTACAGTGTAGGAGCCCCCAGTGAAGAAGTGGGTTAAACCCTGAGCTGCTGAACTTGCTGACTGAAAGGCGGTTTGAATCCAGGGAGTGGGGTGAGCGCCCACTGTTAGCCCCAGCTTCTGCCAACCTCGCAGTTTGAAAACATGCAAATATGAGTAGATCAATATGGAAACACTTCAGCAGGAAGGTAACAGCGCTCCATGTAGTCATGCTGGCCACACGACCTTGGAGGTGTCTACAGACTTAGACTTAGACTTAGACTTAGACTTTGGCTTAGAAATAGAGATGAGCACCACCCCACAGAGTCGGACACAACTAGATTTAATGTCAAGGGGAAATTGTTACCTTTACTTTGCAGTGTAGAATTAATGCACCTTAATTCTGTGGTTCATTGCTATGGAATCCTGGTAACTGTCGTAAAACGTCTTTCACCATCTCTGCCAGAGAGTGCTGCTGCCTCCCCAAATGGCAACTCCCAGGATTCCATAGCATTGAGCCATGGCAGTTAATGTAGTATCAAACTGCATTAATTCTGCAGTATAGATGTACCCTTTGAGACCTTTCCAAAAAGCTGCAGACTCAGACCTCAAACATAGGGACCTTTGCATAATTTGATCATAGTGAGTCTGAATCCAGCCTGCATAGGTTCTGGGGTTTTCTTCTACCTCCCCGAGCCTCACTCCCTGTGGAGATAGAAGTATTTCTTCTATTTCTAAGATGGGTAAAAAGAAGAAGAATCCCTCTATTATCTCTGATATTTGTGTTTCCTTCTGATATGGTCTTTCACCATCGTGTTCTTGACAGACAGCTGGATAATGTTGGAACTGGATAAGAGTTAATTCTTCTCCCCCCCCCCTCCCCTTTTCCTTTCCATTATACAATCAATAATTTAAGGAAGCTGAAAATAACAGTCATGAGATTCTATTCCATGTTTTGCTGGTGTGTATGTTTACCTGAAGAACAAATCCAGAGAAAATGTACAAGCAAAGTGACATATCCTTTTAGTCCTACCCCTCCAAATCTCTAAATATTTTCTTATTTTATAGGCCCTGCCTTATTTTTACTTCGTTACTTATGGTACAGGTAAGTTATTTTATTAAACAAAAATTTGTCATAGGCCTGACTTACGTTAGTCTAGAGCACATGAAAGAGCATGATCACAAATTATTGTCTTATCCATCTGATGGCCACAGTAGCAGTTGGTTGCTGGAAGGAATGTCTGGTCTGAAGTTTTACTCTTTGGAAATAGAAATTGATTCTTTGTGCATGTTCTCCTACTGAATTAGTGCCAGATTAAAATATCATTATATAACAGTCTCTTACTTAAATAAATTGTGTGTTCCTGCATAGAAGGGGGTTGAACTGAATGGCACTTGTGGTCTCTTCCAACTCAATAATTCTATGATTCTATTTTGGAGTATGGATCTAATCTGAAAAACGATTAAAGGCAGATAATTGTGTTTTTCGATAGGTATTTCTTTACTATTTATTTATTTAGGATGTTTCTATCCTGCCTTTCTCAATCCTGAAGGTGACTCAAGACGGCTTACAACCGGCAGCTATTTGATGCCGTAACAATATACAGTATATAACTTAAAACCAGTCTATAAAATAATACAATAAAAACATTAAAATAATATAAAACAAATGCCTTCACTGTTCATCTTTTTGTCCAAAAAAATATAATCTGAGCCATTCCATAATTCAGTTCCACATAGATCCGTGTTTGTCTATTGCACTGCGTTCCCAAAGGCTTGCTCAAAAATCCAGGTTTTTACTTTCCTCCAGAAGGTCAGAGGAGAGGGGGTGATCTAATATCCCTAGGGAGGGAGTTCCACAGTCGAGGGGCCACCACTGAGAAGGCCCTGTCTTTCGTCTCTGCCAAGTGCACCTGCGAAGAAGGTGGGACCGAGAGCAGGGCCTCCCCAGATGATCTTAAGCTCCTAGATGGGTCATAGGGAGAGGTACTACAATTATCTAGATTTTCCAAAAAAAAAAAAAGAAAGAATATTAACTCTTGAAAAATTAAAGAATGGTAGGATAAAACATGAGGTGAAATTATGTAGTGTGCAAGCAGATACCTGCTCATATGGTGAGACTTTCTCCTTTATCATATCAGATTTTGAGTGTGCCAAGGGGAGAAAGAGAATTGCTTCATTTCCTATTATGCTGATGAATAACATTGTGTCTGTGGAAGAATTTAATTTGATTTAACATGCAAAATAATGCTGTCTTCAGACTAACCAATGACATCTATTCCATATTTGGGGAATATTGTTCCATGTCAAATGTTATGCGGCCACATTTGTGAAAGAGTTGTAAATCCACCTCCCACCTCCCCACCCCCACACCATATGAATCTATAACCTGGTCTTCATTAGGTCTTTTCTAACATAATCTTGTGTACCTGTTCCACAATTCTGCTTCTTGAGCTCTTTTACACTCCAACATAAATCTATTTGTGCTTTTAGTCCTGCAAAATCTTCCCTCCCTATTGGACTCATCCGCCTGGTCAATAAGCAGATCAACTGGCATTTAGTGCTTTCAAGGTAAGAGGCCTCTTGATTTTTCTTTTTGAACACAAGGCTTGCTTCCCATCACTTAGGCAAGGGGAAACCTATGTCCTTCTAGAGATTGATCAACTGCTACTTCCCCAGCTGAACATGAATGGTAGATAAAAAGGAAGACGAAGAGTGTTTGCAGGGTCTCAGTCCTCAGCTCCTGGGAATGGTTCTGGGAATTTGTTCTTAGTAACTTCCAAGAAGAGAGAATAATTTACTATTAATAAATGTATACGTTCCTATTCTTACATTTGTAAGAATTATTAAACATATTTTTTGATGCAGGTCATTGATGCAGGTCTCATATATATATATATATATATATATATATATATATATATATATATATATATGCAAAAATGTAGAATTTCTGTTTCCCCTTAATCAAAATCTAAATGTAGTTGTGGTTCTGATGGATCTCTGCATCAGCAATTTTCATTTACCCTAGAAATTTGCTAGATCCTCCAAGTAGTTCTATGGCAAACATCCAGAAGATACAACAAAGTTGTATTTGAGGATCTATCAAATACATTCCTAGAGAATTTTAGAAATCTCTAGGTTCTCCAGCACAACTCTATAGTATGCTGGGAGTGGAAGGGGATTTTCATGTGCAGATATGGCTCTCATTTCCAAGATATCTCATTATGTTCATATGTGCAAATACAGATATTTCAAAATCTCTCTCTCTCTCTCTCTCTCTCTGTGTGTGTGTGTGTGTGTTTGGGGGGGGGGGGGGGGTTCTAACATTTATACTACTTGTGTTTCCAAGCATTTCACTTAAGGGATCTCAGTCTGTAATATTATTTCTGATATCTTTTTTTCTTGAAATATTTATCCCATCCTTTTTTTTTTCTTCAGCAATGGAAAACTCTTAGCAGCTGTTCAAGACCAATGCATAGAGATAAGGTAAGGTAAATAACACAGCAGTCTGGAACATATCTATCCTATTCTCATTTTGTGTGGGCA